>NW_024098387.1:0-102500 GCF_016545835.1 Crotalus tigris | reverse complement strand
TAGTGCAGGGGTGTCAAATTGCTGGCCCACGGACCAGACACGTCACGACGAAACCATGCCCACCCCATTGCCAGCAATGGGGGAAAATGTCCGCTACATCATGCGATGTCGTGAGTTTGTCATGTGACGTTGTGAGTTTGACATGTCATGTGATGTCGTGAGTTTGACATGTCTGTCCTAGGGGCAGCAGATTGGCGTATTGGAAGTACCATAGATTGCTGGGATGTTTCTATTAATGAAATATAAATACCCTATTTATCCGAGAAATCCGAGCAGCGTTACGCAGGACCACCCGTTCGTTTTTCTCAAAGAACATCTGTCCTAATTGATACATTGGTCTGATGGGTCTGAAAGTCACCCAGGGAACTCTTGTGGCTGAAGGAAGTTTTCAAACTTTATCTCCATCATTGTGGCACAATATTTTAATAAGTCTACTACTGGGGCTCTCGGGAGCCACCTTTGATTCTTCTGAATATTGCAGTAAGGAGTTTCTGGAATGAGTGCCTAATATTAGTGGGCATTTTTTTAAGTGATCATATTCCTTTTGCCTCTGGCTCATGGTTGTTTTTCAAGAAGACAAAATGGAAAGGAGGATACAATGGAATATAATATATTATCTTGCTTAGTGTTGCAATATTTTTTTTTTAAAAAAAATATCTTGTGTGCAAATGTGTGTGTGTGTGTGTGTGTGTGTGTGTATTTACATATCTCAATAAGGCCAACAGGAGATTAAAAATTCACAAGTCTTCTTTATTGCAAAGCACCTGACATTGTCAGGGATTTAATCTAAGCTAAACAGCCTAAAAAATGCCTTCAATAATAATAGAATGGAATATAGGAAATGGAATCTTATGTGAAAAAGTGGGTGAAAAACAATACGTTGTAATGAGAAAGAATTTATAAATCAAAATCAGCCTCAGAATATGACAGAGAGAGGAAGCTTACGGATATGACATCTAAATTTCCGTGGGAGGAAATAAAATAGAAGCTTGGAAATGGAAGACATAAATAACCCAGTATCTCTCTAAATTACTAAACACACACACACACACACACACACACACACACACACACACACACACACAGAAATACTCTTCCTTCTGTCTCCTTCTTTCTCCTTAAAATCATTTAAAATGACTCCAAAGTCATTTTAAAGGCCTTTTCACACTAAGTGTCTTTAAGGCATGCACATTCTGTGGTCTATATTTTCTGAGTCCCATTTCCACATAACCATCATTTAAAAAAAAATGAGGTAGAAAATTTTAACATTAATCATCCTTTTAGGAGCACTTTGTCCTTGATGATCAAAGATGCTGAATAACAAAACCCTCCCTATTAATCAGGAGAACGTACAGCTCATCACAAGATGGATATCCTGTAGGCCAGCATCACCTAACATCTAGCCAGTTTAACCCCCAGAATGCCTGTAGAGAGGAATGATCTAAGGTTACTTTCTGGTGGCCTGACCATTAGTGATATATCTACCAAGCCACCAGTTTTGACTTGCCTCACTCTATCTCGACAAAATTGAACAAAATCAGGCATGATACTGGAAGATGGGCCTCTGTCCTGTATCAGTGGGGTTGAAAAGATCCCCTTTGTTGTGATTGTGGTGTTGATATGCAAAGAATTAAATATATTGTGAAAGATTGCCCATGACGTGGTTCCTTAGAACATCTGCCCAAAGCACTTCCAGAGGACAGCTGAATTGGATATTTTAACAGTTATGAAGCCTCTGCCCTATCTCCGTAGAAGTTTTGTATATAATTTACATGGATTGTCTGTGCATGTTTATTTCTCTTCTGTCATGTTCTCATCATAGGCTAAATAAAATAAATAACTTTATTCTTCATATAAAGAGAGTTCTCTTCAAGGTGGATTTGACTGATGGTGGCTTCCATGTTAGCCAGGAGTCTTCAAACTTGGCCCTTTGATGACTTGTGGACTTCAACTCCCAGAATTCCTCAGCCAGCCTCCATTTTGTTTGTTAGATTTAAGATAGGGGTCTTCAAACTTGGCCCTTTTATGACTTGTGGACTTCAACTCCCAGAATTCCTCAGCCAGGCACACTGGCTGAGGAATTCTGGGAGTTGAAGTCCATAAGTCATAAAAGGACCAAGTTTGAAGACCCCCTTGATGTTGGCAATAATACTGAAGAGATTTTTTTTGTTACGTCATTTTGTTTTTCAATATCTTTATCTATCCTTATACCTTTGGGGTTTCTTAGTCACTTCCGTTCACATTGTAATGAAATCCAACCTTGTTTAGCTTTTTGAGATCAGCCAAGATCAGATAAGTCCCTACTTTGAGATGAAGTAAAATCTCCCTCAATTCATATCTAACTTTTGGTTAAAACGTACACCCATCCACGGTGCCTTCTTAGTTCCAGAACACAAGTGGTTATTATTGTCTTCTTTGATGTTCTTTCCTAACTTCATAGTTTAGCCCTGGGATTTCCCAATGTCCTTGCACCCTAGTTATTAATTTAAATGAAGCCTGGTTAGCTACGTTCTGCTTACTATCTCTAACAGCACCTGTGTTTAGTAGCTATTAAGAGGGAAAAAATGAGTACTCTGTAGAAGTAGTAGCAACTGTGTTTAGTAGACATTAGTGGGGAAAATAATCTCGTATCTCTCTGTTGTTGTTGTTGGTTGCAAAGTCATGTCCGATCCATTACGACCTCATGGACAGCAATTCTTAAGAAACTTTGTACGCCATATATAAAGGTAAAAAAAAATATATTTGAATTGATTTCAGACATCGGTGACTTCGCAATAGTGTTAAATATCTGTAGCTTGGATGTAAGATGAAGGTGAAGGTTCATTCTCCAAGCTTGTGGGTTGATTTCTGAATGTTTTGTTACCAGGTTAGGTAATGTCTTCAGCAGAGTGTAGGGCAGGGTTTTTCAAACTTGGTGTCATGGTTCCAAAAAATGAAACTATTCAAAGAACTTTGAGGGATTGTTTATCTTAAAGAATCTTTAATGGAGCAGCATAGCTTCAGTACATACATAGTTGAAGCCCCTCCCTTAAACACATAGTATCAAAGGACAATTCCCTCCTTCAATTAACAGTCATAAATCACATTCTCCAATTAGTTTGAAATGCAAACCTTCCCTCCAGCTCCATAACCGTCCATTCCTTATCGTCTTTTATTTCAAACAACCTTGAAGAATACTCTACTGCGATGTTGTTATGTCTAACTAATCCCCATACACATTCTTCCCTCTCTTCCCAAGCATCATCTAATTCTAACTCTAAAAGCAACACACACGCTGGCTGAGGAATTCTGGGAGATGAAATCCACAAGTCATAAAAGGGCCAAGTTTGAAAACCCCTGGTTTAGGGGATGTCAGTGTCCATGTTTTTCTGTTTATAATGGCTTCAGGTGTGGGTATCTCAAATGAGAGTCTTGTGATGGGTCAGGTGTGAGTCATCAGTGAGAGGCTTGTGATGGTTACATCAGGTCAGGGTCCTTGGGAGGTGAACTGCTGATGCTGATGAAACCTCCCCATCTCAAGACCCATCAGTAGCCTCTCACTGATGATTCACACCTGACCCATCACAAGACCCATCACAAGACCTACCCATCCCCATCCCCGAAGCCCTCATATACACAGACCCTGACATCTCCTCAAATCTGCTGAAGATGTTACCTAGCCTGGTAAAGAAACGTTTGGCAACCAACCCACAAACCTGGAGAATAAACTTTCACGTCATTGATGATTTCATTTTGATGTCTATGTGGCTTTGTGGGCAAGTGATTTCCTATTACTTTCTGCCAGTATGTTTTTACAAGTCAAATATTATCAACAGTCTTGAAATGAAGTTATTTGTAAAAATAAATAAATAACAAAGGTAGGATACAAAGAAACACATTTTCAGTTGTCCTTCACCTAACTTTGCTTGGGCCAACATGGGCCAATTTTGCTGAACGCTGAAGTCATCTAAGATGAACTAGGTCAGGGGTAGGCAATCTTGGCTCTTTTATCACTCATGGACTTCAACTCCCAGAATTCCTGAGCCAGCATGGAAACTTCTCCCTTTCCTCTCAGCATGGCTGGTTCAGGAATTCTGGGAGTTGAAGTCCACAAGTCATAAAAGAGCCAAAGTTGTCTACCCCTGACCTAGGTGCTACTTGACTAGGCCTGTTTGCTGAGGGTCACACTGATAAATTGTTAGGATGTGCACATTGCAAGGGTTGGAGACATCTAATGCTGTCTGTTACTGTTTCTAGTTGTGTCTTCTTTCTCTTTCAACAATGTGTCTCTGTTTTAACAATGGCAGGAAGCTTGTTTTCCGTAAGGTAAGATAGCCACTTAAAACTCGCAAGATTTGTTTTGTATACATCCAAACTAGACTGTATTGTTTCTCTGAGTCATATATATGTGTGTGTATGTTGACATATGTGTTATTATTTTGTCAGGTTTATGCAGTGGAGGTGGTTACCCTTTGAGAGCTGTATGCGACAAAATCTCATTTTAATGTATGCTGATTAATATACATTTAAAGTGACAATAAAATTTATTCTAGTCTAGTTGAGTCTAGTCTAGTCTATAGTAATAGTAGTAAAGTTGGAAAGGACCTTGGAGGTCATCTAGTCCAACCCCCTGCTCAGGCAGGAAACCCTACACCATTTCAGACAAATGGCTGTCCAATCTCTTCTTAAAAACTTCCAGTGTTGGAGCATTTACTGCTTCTGGAGGCAGGCTGTTCCACTGATTAATTGTTCTCATTGTCAGGAAGTTTCTCCTTAGTTCTAGGTTGCTTCTCTCTTTGATTAGTTTCCACCTGTTGCTTCTTGTCCTGCCTTCAAATAGCTTGATTCCCTCTTCTTTATGGCAGACCCTGAGATAGTCTAGTCTAGTCTATGCCATTCCATTCTCTATCCTATTCCTATTCTAGTCTATTCACCTGCAAACACATTTTGCAATTATTAAAAAAACCCCTGAATCTATAAGGGACAGCATAGAATGCACACTTTTCGCAATCAAAGATAGTCATACATAAAAGATAGAGCACACCCATGATGTATTTGTGATGAGAACGCATGTATCATCAAGATGATATGGTTTTATGCCCCCAAGTGTCTGACTGAGGATTTAGAATCCTTTTAATATGTTTTTACTTTGCTCTTTTAAGCAGTTCTGAAAATTCTAGGCTATCCAAATAGTGAAATATTGTATCTTAAAAGTTGAAAAGAAAACAAACAAACAAACATTGAGTATGTATCATTAGTTGTTTAGCAAATAATTATGTTATAATGACACCACAGACATTTGAGCACTACAGCACTTTAGTTTCAAATCCAATTTTGTTCTAATCTTGAAAATAATTTAACAGGGACGGTTGTCAGAATGTTTTAGTTATATAAATTATATATAATTTATTTATATAACTAAAATATTTGTGTTATGCATACACGTATCCCCCTTGTTGGCTAATTAATAGTTGGCATATGTTTAATTAGTTTTCTTATTATCTATCATTCCTTTTTCTCTTTCCCCCTTTTTAAGATATTTAAACATTTATCTACTACTGTAATCTAGCACCCTTTTTTACCTGAAATTGTAAAATCCTTTTTTTAAAAAATCGATAGTAATATTTGATAAATTTTAGCCTAATAGATTCCTGAAAGCAAGGTCACTTTACGCTTGCAAAATGACCTTTAATCTCACACCATAAAGATTTCATTGTGCTTGTTATATTTAGTTTATCTTCTACGGGGAGAGGTGGGGCAGCTAAAATGTCAGAATTCTTTTGCCAAATCCTACTCGTAACTAAACCTTTAAGGATTAGAGGAAACAGAATTACAAATGATATCCTAAACTGCAAATCACCAACCCAACCCCTGAAGGCAGCATTTTTTATCTGAATGCGAAGGCGTTAAAGCTTGTCTGAAAGGCAGTGGTGGGATTCAGCCAGTTCGCACCACTTCGGCAGAACCGGTAGCTAATTTTTTTGTTGCTCAGGCCTGGAATGGACTTCCGGAAGTAGCATCCACACAGAGAACCAGTTGTTCACATATCTGAATCCCAACACTGCAAGTTGTGCGACAGGGGTGTTACATGGGTGACCCTAAAGCCAATGGTGGGATTCGGCTAGTTTGCACCACTTCGGTAGAATCGGTAGCTAATTTTTTGTTGCCCAGGCTTCCGGAAGTGACATTCATGCAGAGAACCGGTTGTTCACATATTTGAGTCCCACCACTGTCCAAAAGTGCTTTTTCAAAAGGAAACTGGACATTGTTTTTCTTACTGAAATACTGCATTCTAACCACAGCAACACCAGAACTCCTTTTTCAAAGAAAAGCCCAATTAGGAAGAAGAATTATGCATCTTTTCTATGGTGTTAGATTTTTATATGTTCATTTATGAAGGAGAAAGAGAAGGAGAAGGAAGACAGGATTCCAACATGATGCCCCAATGCCTTGCAATATAATATTAATAACTGTAGTTTACCTTATGAGACCAGAGTGAGCTGACCGTTCTAATTGGCACCTCACTTTAATTTTTCATCACCCTGAAATTCAAAGGATGGGAAGCAAGTTTTAACACATCTATGAAGGTTCTCTATCATCCAGGTCATGGTTGTCCCAAAGCTAATTTGTTTTTTCTCAAAAGGCAACTGGACTTTGTTTTTCCTTGAAGACATTTCGCTTCTCATTTGAGAAGCTTCTTCAGTTCTGACTGAAGGGTGGAAAGTGGAAGGATTTATATTTCTTGCAGTCATCTGGTCATTCACACTCTTTCTGAGAGTTGTTGAAGTTATTTTGGAGATTTATCTGTGCCCTGAGTAGTGCAAAGGAGTGTGGAATCTTCTTGGAACTGCAGAAAGGACTGTGTTCCACACCCATCTGACTATTCAGATAGACCTCCAAGTGGCTTCAGGACTCTCAGAATGAGTGCGAACGACCACATGACTATAAAGAATATAAATCCTTCCATCCTCCACCGTTCAGTCAAAACTGAAGAAACTTCTCAGATGAGAAGTGAAATGTCTTCAAGGACATGTCTTCACCCAGTGCCCGATCCACCATTTAGAACAAGAGATCCGAATTCAGTTACCCTTAGATACCACCGTAATTAACTCCAGTGGGTGAAACAGTACATTACCAAAGGCGAGATTAATGTTCCAGCATTATTTGTATGCAGTTATTCAATCCAAATAGAGTTGGAAGGGACCTTGGAGGTCATCTAGTCCAACCCCCTGCTGAGGCAGGAAACCCTATACCATTTCAGACAAATGGCTGTCCAGTCTCTTCTTAAAAACATCCAGTGTTGGAGCATTCACAACTTCTGGAGGCAGGTTGTTCCACTGGTTAATTGTTCTAACAGTCAGGAAGTTTCTCCTTACTTCTAGGTTGCTTCTCTCTTTAGTTAGTTTCCATCTATTGCTTCTTGTGCTACCTTCAGGTGCTTTGGAAAATAGCTTGACTCCCTCTTCTTTGTGGCAACCCCTGAGATATTGGAACACAACTGTCATGTCACCCCTCGTCCTACTCTTCATTAAACTAGACATACCCAATTCCAGCAACTGTTCTTCATATGTTTTAGCCTCCAGACCCTAATCATGTTTGTTGCTCTGTCTGCACTCTTTCTAGAGAAGGGATTCCCAACCAGGGGTGCAAGATGATATTCCAGGGGGTGTGAAAACTTGGGTTTTCAAAATTATAGTGTATATGCATAATCCGTTGCCATTATTTTGAACATTTGTAAGGGGTGTGAGAATATATCAGAAGCATTCTAGGGGTGCGGGGTATAGAAAAGGTTGGGAACCACTGTTCTAGAGTCTCAACATCTTTTTTACATCGTGGTGACCAAAACTAAATGCAGCATTCCAAGGTCTCTTGTGAAATTCCAAAATGATGACATGTTTAACTCTGCCTTCTCTCAGCCTGGTTTTCTCCTACAGGGATCTCTTAATTTCTCCTAAATATTACTAGTCCTCAATATTACTCAGTCATGATGGAACTCCTTGTTGCTTCTCTCTTCAAATTGTCTGCATCTTAAGGCAATTTGATAACTGTTTCCTCTCCAGGATCTCTCCATTCCAGTTTTGCCTTTTCTTCTTTCCAGCTGTTCTCTTTTTTCTTTTTGTTACTAAAACTCAATTTTTGTCTCTTCCAAAGTGTTATTCATTTTTTTTTTTGTGTGTGTGTGTGTGTGTGCAAACTGGCTAGGTTTTGTTGGTTCTCTGGCGACACAGTGACAACTCTTTAATGAGCTCCTGATCTTTTTATTTACTTTACTTCCAGCTTTAATCAAGTACAGTAGACCCAGGTTTTTTTTGGTGGGGGGGTTATTTAATTCCTTAACTTCCTTTCATTTTTATTTATTTTCATATTTTTTTGACTTAGTCATCAGACTAAAGATCTTGCCAGTATTGTAGAGTTTTGTACGTATTTTCAAACTAATTGAGGGTGCAAAGTTGTAAAATGGGAACAAAAAAGAATCAAACGGAAGAATAAACCTGAGATTCAGCACAGAAGAAATCCCAAACAAGTAACTTTGCAGTAACCTCTAAGCAGCCAAAGACAACGGACTTATTCCTCCTTAAGAACATTGTATGTGACTCTCCTTCTCTTTCTCCCTCTTCCCTTATATCCTCTATTAACAGTTCTTACACCTCATTAAACTGGGAAGTGGTTGACTTCCTTCCTCTGAAGATGAGGCTGTAATGGGAGACAGAGGGGAAACTGCTGTTTATATTAGGAATAATTTAAATGGAGACTTGGATTTGGTTGCTAAGAATGGTCTTCTAAGAGCTCAAACGGCTATTAGTATATTAAATAAGCTCTTGACTACCAATCAAAATGCAGACAAATCAAAAACTTTCATGGAGAACCACAATCCCAAATCAACTCTGGAACCAAATCTCCACAAGTTATTTGATGAAGATGCTGAAGGTCTTATTTGATGAAGAGAAGGACTAGGGGTTCCGATATTTGATAGGCTGCCAAAAAGAAGAGGGAGTGTCAACCATTTGTCTAAAATGATAGAGGTTCTCCTGCTTGAGCAGGAGGCTGAACTAGAAGACCTCCAAGATCGCTTCCAGTTCTGTTCTGTTCTGTTCTCCAAAGCACTTGAAGGTAGGACAAGAAGCAATGGATGGAAACTAATCAAGGAGAGACCCAACCTGGAACTAAGGAGAAATTTCCTGGCAGTGAATACAATTAACAAAGAAGAGACTGGACAACAATTTGTCTGGAATGATATAAGGTCTTCTGCTTGAGCAGGTGGTTGGACTAGAAGACCTCCAAGATCTCTTCTGTTATTCTGTTATTTTGCTTTGTTTCATATCACTGATAGAAATGCAGTGCTCTCTATTTGGAACAAGTACCATTACTTGTGATTGCACTTGAAAGGTGAAAGAAATAACAATTGTATTTAAAAAGAGACCCATGGTGTAGTTCCATGACTACTGTAGATGAGGATGAAAGGTTTGGCATAAACTATTTGTGTTTGATAAACCAAGAATTTTCTGCTGATTGACTCTTTCAAGTTATTCAACGGCCCAGTGTTAACATGATTAGCGTTGTACTGTATTTTTGTTTTTTTGAAGTCAAAAATGATTATTAGGTAAAAGCTTGGACTTGAACAATATTCAAAATTAAGAACAAACTTAGAACGAAAAGTTAGGGTTGATTTACTACCAGTCCAGAAATATAGAAGGAACAGGAGATGAAACAGACTATATTTACAGTCTACTGGAAAGCAAAGTAAAATGCATGTGAATGAAGAAAGAATTTAGATATGTCATGGGGATTCTAATTTTCCAGTTACGTGTGGTTGTGGTTATATGTAAATAATGGAATGCATCCTATCACTTTAACAGACTAAAAATCACTGTTAAACTCTAACCTAAGAATGAACATTGAAAACTGTGGTGAACACAGTATAAATTACCAAGTACAATTATAAAATCTAATTAATTAAATTCACAATAGTAAAAATCTGTTTTCTCATTTATACTCTGTGAAGTTCACATATAAACTCTATACATGGAAGAATCCAAATTTTGGATGTAGCGCAAACCCATGAATTAAAACCAGCCCAGGACTGGTTTCGAGATTGATCTAAATTCTCTGTTAAATTTGCTGTTAAGATTTGTTTTATTTATTTTATTTTATTTATTTATCAAGAATATTTATGTGGCTGCCCAACTCAGGGTGATGAAACATACTCCTCTACGTTGTTTACAGGGATTGAAGAATCAACATTCAGGAGACAAAGAAAATAATGATTCCCAATCTCTGGCTCAGGAACCATTGAAAAGTCATGATGATCTCCCAAGTGCTCAGGCGCCAAACTAAAATACATATTTTAAAAAGGTGAACCAAACTTTTCACAACATATGCCTTTCTGGCTTGAAATCTCAGCAGATTTGGGCATTCTTATCTGAAATCAGACAGGAATTCCAGTGAAGAGATACAGGATTGGGCAAACTGGAGAGATGTCTACCATGTTCTTGTTTTAATTATTTCGGGGTCTCACAACTGACTTTGACGGTAGACAAGGTGTGTCGTGGGATCTGCAGATAGCAATTAGCAATAGCACGCTTAGACTGATATACCACTTCAAGGTGCTTTACAGCCCTCTCTAAGTGGTTTAGAGAGTCAGCCTATTGCCCCACAACAATCTGGGTCATTTTATCGATCTCGGAAGGATGGAAGGCTGAGTCCACCTTGAGCTGGTGAGGATTGAACTCCTGGCAGTGAGTTAGCCTGTAATACTGCATTCTAACCACTATTAGAATGGTGGATGGAAGGAAGGAAGGAAGGAAGGAAGGAAGGAAGGAAGGAAGGAAGGAAGGAAGGAAGGAAGGAAGGAAGGAATAGTAATAGCATTTAGACCAGTTATTCTCAACCTGTGGGTCGGGACCCCATTTGGGGTCGAATGACCATTTCACGGGGGTCGCCAAACAACGCAGTCCACCATTTTTTCCCCCTTTTCCTTAGCTGTGCTACTCCCTTTTATTCTATTGGCTTTTGAAAGCCAATAGAATAGACTCTCTTGAATAGAGCCTAATTATATTGGCTTTCAAAAGCCAATAGAAATTGTCCAGGCTGTGTCTGCCCTGCTGAGGCCACCAATAGTCCCATTCTGCAAACGGTGCTGCACCAGTTGAGTAGTTCTCGACTTACGACCAGTTGAGTAGTCCTTGACTATGACCAGTTGGGGGTCGCGGCATTAAAAAGGTTGAGAACCACTGATTTAGACTTATATATCACCTCATAGTGCTTTACAGCCCTCTCTAAGCGGTTTAGAGAATCAGCCTCTTGCCCCCCAACAATCTGGGTCCTCATTTTACTGACCTCAGAAGGATGGAAGGCTGAATCAACCTTGAGCCCCATCCTGATCGAACTGCTGGTTGTGGGCAGAGTTAGCCTGCGATACTGCATTCTAACCATTGTGCCACTATGGCTCTTATATAGCAACATAGACTTATATACCGCTTCACAGTGCTTTACAGCCCTCTCTAAGTGGTTTATAGAGTCAGCCTCTTGCCCCCCAACAATCTGAGTCCTCATTTTACTGACCTCAGAAGGATGGAAGGCTGAGTCAACATTGAAGTGGTCAGGATCGAACTGCCAAACTGCAGGCAGCCAACAGTTAGTGGAAATACCCTGCAGTACTGCATCCTAACCACTACACCACCACGGCTCTTATCTAATGCTATGTTGATGTACACAGTCAACACCCAGTGGAAGATGTGAATCTGGCTTGATTCGCTCATACTCTGGAGCTGCTTGGGCCTCCTCCAGGCCGAAGGTTAAACAGAGCAAGAATACAGATGTGAATTTATCACACTATCCATTTTTTTCTAACTAAACAGGACAAAACATCTGCTTCAGCTTCTGTTCTCTGCTCCCCTTCCAAAGAAGGCTTCAGAAACAAACTAAAAATAAACGAAACTTAATAAGTAAATAAAACTTTCATGTATATGTATCTACATGAAATTAAAAAGGCTTCAGAAATAAAGGAGAGTTATTATGAAAGGCCATACCATTCTTTCCAAATCAGCCATGCCGACATTTCTATCTGGATGAAACCAAATGCCTTGCAAATCTTTTGGACTGTAGCTAACATAAGCTGCAGCCAGCCTGGCCAATGGTCAGAGGCATGCTTGATAATGCTGCTTTGCTTATCCCATTGTTTGATTCATGTTCTAGCGCAGAATCTGTGCAATTAATCTCTGCCAGATACAGATTCATTGCACCTCTCCCTTCCAGTGTTAAACTTTTGAATGTAGGGTTATTGCTAATTAGAGTCTTCCTTCCTTCCTTCCTTCCTTCCTTCCTTCCTTCCTTCCTTCCTTCCTTCCTTCCTTCCTTCCTTCCTTCCTTCCTTCCTTCCTCCCTCCCTCCCTCCCTCCCTCTCTCCCTCCCTCCCTCCCTCCCTCCTTTCCTTCTTTCTTTTTCCTTCCTCTCTCCTTCCTAGAGTTGATAAAGTACCTTACATGTCTTGTAGAGAAACCTTTTCTAAGTGGAGAGGCCAAACTCCAGGAAAAAAAAGAACCCCATTTAATTATTAATGACAAAAAAAGGCTGACTAATAAAATTAATTTTAAATATTTTATGGACTCACAGAACCGCATGTTCTTGTGGTCACATTCTCCCATGTTATAAGGACTGTTTGGTCCCTTGGACTTGTTTTCAGCCACAACTTTAATAAATATCATTAGAACAAGTAATAACAAATCTTCATTGCTCAGTCTTTTATTTTCTGAAGCTCCGTTTCCAACAGAGTAACTGGATTTTTGCCAAACACTCCCTGATTTATTTGTCCAGTAGTGTTTCTTTGTCACTCCTGCTGGACCTTGAAGTGTTCTACACTCACAACATCTTTGCCTCATTGGGAGATTGCGGTGAAATTGTAGAGGTGGTCAAATTATTGGGGCTCTTGAGTGATTGAAAAATATCTCTAAATTGTGTCTTTCTCAATAAAAATGATTGAAAGCTGGTCTAGACGTTCAAAAATCTAAAGGTATTGTGTTATTTCTGGTTTAGCATATTGTTACACCAACTCAATTTCATTGCTTTACCACCTTCACCCATAAAACAAATATTTATTTATCTATTTATTTAAGAAATGCATATGACTATCTGACACTGGGATTGTCGGCAGCATACATTAGTTTTAAAAAAATAAAACAAAAAAGAAGTCACCAATTGATAATTCCAACCCCTGGAAGCAAATTGTTCCACTGCAGCATACATTAGTCTTAAAAAAAATAAAACAAAAAAGAAATAACCAACTGATAATTCCAACTTCTGGAGGCAAATTGTTCCACTGCAGCATACATTAGTTTAAAAAAAATAAAACAAAAAAGAAATAACCAATTGATAATTCCAACTTCTGGAGGCAAGTTGTTCCACTGCAGCATATATTAGTTTAAAAAAAAATAATAACCAAATGATAATTCCAACTTCTGGAGGCAAGTTGTTCCACTGCAGCATACATTAATTAAAAAAAAAAATAAAACAAAAAAGAAATAACCAACTGATAATTCCAACTTCTGGAGGCAGATTGTTCCACTGGTTAATTGTTCTGTCAGGAAGTTTCTCCTTAGTTCTAGGTTGCTTCTCTCTTTCCACCCGTTGCTTCTTGTCCTGCCTTCAGGTGTTTTGGAGAATAGCTTGACTCCCTCTTCTCTGGGGCAGCCCCTGAGATATTGGAGCACTGCTATCACGTCCCCCCTCATCCTAATTCAGTGGTTCTCACCTTTTTAATGCTGTCGTAAGTTGAAGACTACTCAACCGGTCGTAAGTCGAGGACTACTCAACTGGTGCAGCACCATTTGCAGAATGGGACTTTTGGCGGGGCAGAGACAGCCTGGACAATTCCTATTGGCTTTTGAAAGCCAATAGAATTAGACTCTATTCAAGAGAGTCTATTCTATTGGCTTTCAAAAGCCAATAGAATAAAAGGGAGTAGCACAGCTAAGGAAAAGGGGGAAAAATGGCGGACTGCGTTGTTTGGCAACCCCCGTGAAATGGTCGTTTGACCCCAAATGGGGTCCCGACCCACAGGTTGAGAACCGCTGTCCTAATTGTAATTAGTTTGCTGATGAACTGGATACTCCTTACATCTCCTGTTGAGAGTCAAATCTGGCCCCAATCGTGTTCCTTGGGATGCATAGCTTTCCAATAAAGCAGACCGAGACAGGAATATCATTTTATTATGATTTATTCAGAACGTTCTAATTAAAAAGGATTCCTCTCATTCAAAGAGGGAACTTCGAGACCCATCTTCCATTCCCTTTTATGGTGAAGACCCGAAAGGAAATTAACAAAAGAAAAGGGGATTGGACAGAACAAAAGCATCCTCCCTTTTGCATAGGAAATCCGTTACAGGAAGGTAAACATCTTATGTATTTACATCCCATTGATGGGTTGTCTGCTAAAACAGAAGCTCTCAATCTTCAATGGAAGTTCTTTGTATGACTTTGAGTATGTCCCTTTTTTAAAAAAAATATTTTATTATATTTTATAAGGGTGGGGAAGGGGTAAGATCAGTAAGGGTGTTGGATGGAGCTGGGGAGTGAGGTTGGGAGAAGGGTAGGGAAAGATACAATACTTGGGTTACCCCCAAAATAATTCATTGCTTTAGCAAGCAGACTATCATCCGGGTACAAATGTTAAATAACCGTAATTAAAATAAGTTATAATCCCAAAAAATAATCGTAATCATAAAAAAATAAAAGTTAGTCAATAAGTGTCTTTTATCCTACTAAATAAATAGTTAATATAATACTGAATAATTATAATCACTAATAGTAACAATAGTCATAAAAATAAAGCTTAGTCAATAAATATCATTCATCTTGTAACCTTTACAATATTAAATCACCTTGGTTAATATAATACTAAACAATTATAGTCACCAAGAATGACAACAATCATAAGAAAAAAAAATTAATCAGTCAGTATCCTTCATCTTAAGTAGCAATAATTAATATAATACTAAATAATCATAATCGCTAATAATAACAATAATCATGAAAGTAAAGTCTAGTCAATAAATATCCTTCATCCTATTAAGTTTCACAATTCCATTCTTATTCTATTGTGCTGATAACCATTGGTAGAATTTTTCCCATGTTTTAAAGTAAACTGAATCTTCTTTCTCTTTAATCTCTGTCCCTTTTTTTAAGAGGATGATCAGGAAAAGTATAGCAATATAATTTATAATTCAATATACATAAAAATATATCTGAACTTTGAGAACTTCATCTGAGCGAGAGAGAGAGAGAGAGAGAGAGAGAGAGAGAGAGAGAGAGAGAGAGAGAGATTCCCAGAGAAATTTAAGTTTTGATCCATACATTAGCTTGATTGGCATGTATAATTTTTGATGAATTCCTTAAAGGCCTCTTGCCTCAAGTCCAGAACCGCTTCTGAGATTACGGAAGGAAATATTAGGAACTTTGCAATATATTAGAAGTCACTACTCATTTGCCAGGTAAATGGTGATTTATAAATGCTTCAATTTTTTATTTAACATATCCATTTATATATAATGACATTCAGAATAGCATCACAGTATTCCTATCAACCGCTTTATTCTCAGTGTCAGAATTTGTCTTCTCTTATTTTTATTCGCTTATTATTTATTAACCAATGAAAGCATTATCTTAGGCTGAAAAAAATGTTAATACAGTCTGCCTGTTGACGTTTGGCATAGTTCTAATCTGCTCCAAACCTAGTTTTTATATATTATTACTTCAGCCAAGCTATATATTAAACCCTTGTCTCAAAGGCAGTGTGTTGCATTGATAAACAGTCACAATAGTCTTGTAAACCACTAATTGTGCTTTATTATCAGATCTAATTTAAACCACAGAATGATGTGTCTTAGTCTACAAATCTATTTATTCTATCAATAACATGCCTATTGGATTTTGACTCTAGAAACACTGTACAGTGAGAACTAGATTAAATATTAGTTGGGCTTGTTTTTTTTTAAAAAATATTTTAATGTATTTACACCACACAATCATAAGAATTATCTGGGCAGCTTAAGCAAGCAAGCAAATGAACAAACAAAAAATTGAATAAATTTGAATAAAACACCTTTAAACATTCAAGAACCGAAGCAATATTAAATTGCAATGCTTATTCTTTACATAATTTGTGATGAGGAGGCCAAATATGCTGATGATTCATTGAACTAGTTCATTATTAAGCCAATTAAATAAATGAAACACATTTCAGATGCTAGTGTTTAAAAGTGTATTGACGCTTGAAGATCCAATCTTTTAGTTCTGATAAACTTATTTATGTCAGTTTTTAAAATGACCAAGTCTATTTCTTTTCTTTTCTTTTTTAAAGAAGCAAATAGACCTGACTGTCATGTTCTTTTCACAAAAAAGGACAAGTGCTTTATATAGGATATAGGCTAAAACCAATGCATTAGTTTTCACTTTTAACCAAAACAAGATTTAAAGACAGGTCTGGAGAGGTGAAATGCTTCTCCATTGTTTCACAACTTCCTTGATGTGTTGTGTTAAAATTATGTTACTGGATTCAGATTAATGGAGCCTGCACACACAAACACAAACACACACACACACACACACACACACATACACACACACATAGAAAGAGAGAGAGAGAGAGAGAGAACATCAGTCTTGTTACAGGAAATGTATTGGTATTTTGCAATAAAATGTTCTGCATGTCTACTTAGAAATAATTATTGTGTTGTCAAGTACTTGCTCAGAGTAACATATATAGAATTGAAGTCTTTCACAAAATTCTCCATATTTTTTACTCAATAGCTAGTCCATGGGGCTAAACTCAGATGCTAACAATTTAACCAATCTGGATTACAAAACACTAGACAGGGTTGACATAAGGGTAGAATGGAATAGTTGTAGCACAGGGTTGAATTGTGGGGTGCTTAATGCACTCTGAGCTTGAGTGTTTTCTTGTAGGCATTTCATGACCCAATTAGGTAACACCATCAGTCCTAGAAAGGAGAGCAAACTCCACTTACTTCTAGCAGTGATGTTACCAAATTTTGGTAGTGAAATGTCTGCAAGAAAACCACCCAGTTCATTCTATTCTATTCTATTCTATTCTATTCTATTCTATTCTATTCTATTCTATTCTATTCTATTCTATTCTATTCTACAAAGCACCTGAAGGCAGGACAAGAAGCAATGGATGGAAACTAATCAAGGAGAGACCCAACTTGGAACTAAGGAGACATTTCCTGACAGTGAGAACAATTAACAAAGAAAAGACTGGACAATGATTTGTCTGGAATGATATAAGGTCTTCTGCTTCAGCAGGTGGTTGGACTAGAAGACCTCCAAGGTCCCTTCCAACTCTTTGCTTTGTTTCATATCCCAGATAGAAATGCAGTGCTCTCTATGGAATTAAACATTTGATCTGAGTACTGGTTGGAAAACCCTAATCACCATTTTTGAAAGTCTATCAAGATGCCATCTTTCTGGACTGCATTACTTTGACCTACCCTCATTAGATTGCCATTTGAAGTGACAGAGTTTATGAGATTTTGTGACCTCCCCAAGTTTCGTCCAATTAGATATTAATATTTTGAGAACCATGCCATGATCACCAATGGAAGTTTTGGGGCCATGTCCAAGTATTTCTTGTACTTCACTAAAAGTTCTCAAATGCACCTATTGTTTTCTTATAACTCTAGTTGTTTGGAGGAGAAATTGGGTTAGTTAAAAATACTGTATGAATCTTATCCAGATATAGTAGTGACCTCTTTTGTAAGCTGAATCCCTTATGTGTCTAATGTTTATTGCATACCTTGCAACTATCCAGAGTCCTCTCATGGAATATAAATGAGAGTGGTTTCCATTGACCTAAATTATTGCTTAGCATTGTCCACTAGATTTGAAACACAATATCTAATCTGGGGATGTACATTGAATGTGTAGACCATCATAAACCAAATATATATTTTACTCAGTAGCTCCAGAGGATAGCCCCACAACTCTCCAGGCAAAAAGACAAAATATTAAAATGCGACATGTATCCCTATGGACTTTCCTTATCCTGTTTTCCCTTTGAATCCAGACTTCTGAATATTGTCCATCCTAGGTTGTCAAGTCTAGCATCTATGAATGGAAGAATCAGAAGGGATCCCAAGGATTGTCCAATGAGACCTCTGTTCAAGGCAGTATCTATAATACAGAATATCAAGGATTATGAAAGGGCAGAGGTGGTGGTTCTCCAGATATTCAGAATTTTTTCATCTGCTGCCAGTATTATTACTATAAGTTAAATTAGTACCACTTCATAAAACCTTCATAAGACCACACTTGGAATACTGCCTCCAGCTTTGGTCACCACATTACAAAAAAAGATGTTGAGACTTTGAAAGAGAAAAAAAAGTGCAGAGAAGAGCGACTAAGGTGATCAAGGACCCAGAAGCTAAAATATATGAAGAACGGTTGCAGGAATTGGGTATGGCTAATCTAGAGAAAAGAAGGACTAGGGGTGACATGATAGCAGTGTTTCAGTATCTTAGAGGCTGCCACAAAGAAGGGGGGGGCAACTTATTTTCCAAAGAAGCAATGGATGGAAACTAATCAAGGAGAGAAGCAACCTGGAATTAAGGAGAAATTTTCATTCCACCTTGTTCCCTACTTAAAGACTGCTCTTGGGTGGATGGATGGAAGCTGGTCAGGGAGAGAAGTGACCTAGAACTAAGGAGGAATTTCCAGACAGTGAGAACAATTAACCAGTGGTTGGTTGATTGGCTGGCTGGTTGGTTGGTTGGTTGGTTGGTTGGTTGGTTGGTTGGTTGGTTGGTTGGTTGGTTGGCTGGCTGGCTGGCTGGCTGGCTGGCTGGTTGGTTGGTTGGTTGGTTGGTTGGTTGGTTGGTTGGTTGGCTGGCTGGCTGGCTGGCTGGTTGGTTGGTTGGTTGGTTGGTTGGTTGGTTGGTTGGTTGGCTGGCTGGTTGGTTGGTTGGTTGATTGGTTGGTTGGTTGGATGGATGGATAAATGGATGGATGGATGGATAAATGGATGGATGGATGGATAAATGGATGGATAAATGAATCGATGGAAACTAATCAAGGAGAGAAGCAACCTAGAACTAAGGAGAAATTTCCTGACAGAACAATGAATCAGTGGAACCTCCTGCCTCCAGAAGCTGTAAATGCTCCAACACTGGAAGTTTTTAAGAAAAGACTGGACATCCACTTTTCTGAAATTGTATCAGGTCTCCTGCTTGAGCAGAGGATAGACTAAAAAACTTCCAAGGTCTCTTTCAGCTCTGTTCTGATTGATTATTCTGTCTCTATTTAAAAACCTCCAGCTAAGAGAAATCTTTTCATCCTTAGATAGAAACGCTGAGGATTTCTGTATTCCACTGAAATGCTCTAGCACTAAGATACAATCCTTCACCCCTTTTTGCAATTACAGTATAATGTCAGTTCTGGCTTAGCCTATTCATAAAACACACATACATCTGTATATCTTTGCTCACCAGGGCTCCTTTGCTCTGCATTGTAGCAATTTTCCAGGCGGAAGCCTTTAAAAAAAATACTTTCCTTTGTGGTTTCCATTATTCACCTGGCACTTCCAAATATTTACATAGTCCCTGCCGTCTCAAATGTCTCAGAGGTCTCCGATATTTTGCTGAATATTTTTTTTGTGCCACTGACATTTAATAAATCAGTTGATTTTGCTTGCTTCAGCACAGGGCGATGGCATCTGTTAAATAAATGGACCAGAGAGCTGAAGATTAATCTATAGTACCTAGACTTCCTGCTCAGATGGCTGAGAATGAGATGTTAACATGATTCAGAACCAGCTGTGCATTCTTCTCAGAAAAAACTATACTGACAGCTGTTTCTAAGTAGCAGAAAATAAAGCAGTGACCTCATCTTGCTTCTAATGGAAAATGCTCTTTTAGTGAATAAGGTATTCGGCAGTGGGAGGAGGGTGGGGGAAGAATAGCCCTAGGTTTTTCACTATGTAGGGTCATGAATATTTAAATACTAACCTAAATATTTAAATATGGATTTCAGGTCAGGTAAAAATCAATGAGAAAGTCTAGCGGTATTGGTGAGTAGCTAGAATGTTATGCTCGGAGAAATGTAGGTTGAAATCCTCCTATAGCTCTAGATTTCATTGGCAAAGAATTCCACAGCTTTGAATGCATGGATGGTTTACCTCAGGGGTCTTCAAACCTGGCCCTTTTATGACTTGTGGACGTCAACTTCCAGAATTCCTAAGCCAGGCACGCTGGCTTAGGAATTCTGAGAGTTGAAGTCCACAAGTCATAAAAGGGCCAAGTTTGAAGACTCCTGGTCAACCTGCTGTTGGAAGCACCATCAGTGTTAAGGATGATGTCCTAGTTGAAGACAGCAAGAGGAAATGAAATAGAGTAGGCACTTAGCTGATCATCAGATTCTGGAGGAATTAAGAGGTGGCCATCAAATGATGAGGTGTAGGAAAACCAGAAGCTAGGGGAGGAGTTAAAATAGGGATCAGCCTAGAATCCCTATGTAGCCACAAGTGGACTAAACCCGACCTTCTTTGAATTCCATTGAGCCTTACCTAACTCTAAGCAGTTGTTAAACATTAGTTGGGAATCTTCCGGTGCATAGGCATGAGTAGCAATAAATCAGTTTAGCTGGATCTTTGCACATGGCCCTGATCTTTTGCACCTGACATGAAAGCAAGTCTGGAGGAGGAGGATTTATATAAAACAGTTGCTCTAACCTGGTTGCCAAGTTCATACACAACATGGTATTCATTTAAGACAAATGAAATTAGCTCTGTATAACCCTACCCTAACAAAATGCCAGAGTTGGAATGGACCTTGGAGGTCTTCTAGTCCAACCTCTTGCTCATGCAGGAGACCCTCTACCATTTGGGACAAATAGCTGTCCAATCTCTTCTTTAATACCCCCAGTAATGGAGCGCCCACAAGTCTTTCCACTGATTACTTGTTCTAACTATCAGGAAATTTCTCCTTAGTTCTAGGTTGCTTCTCTCCTTGATTAGTTTCCATCCATTGTTTCTTGTCCTGCCCTCTGGTGCTTTGGAGAACAGCCTGACTCCCTCTTGTTTAGGGCAGCCCCTGAGATATTGGAACACTACTATGTCACCCCTAGTCCTTTTAATTTAAACTAGCCATATCCAATTCCTGCAATCATATTTCATATGGTTTAGCCTCCAGTCCCCTGATCATCTTTGTTGCTCTTCTCTGCACTCTTTCCAGAGTTTCAACATCTTTTTTTATATCATGGCAACCAAAACTGGATGCAACATTCCAACTATGGTCTTACCAACACATTATAAAGTGGCATTAACAATTCACCTGATCTTGATTCTATCCCTCCATTAATGCAGTCTAAGAATGCAGTGACTTTTTTTGGCAATTGCAGCACACTGCTGGCTCGTATTTAAGCAATTGTCCACTAGAAGTTCAAGATCCATTCAGCCTGCAGTGATTTATATCTTCTCCATTTAAGGCCAACCAAATGTTGAATTGCTCTCCTTATTGCCTACAAGGAAGTAGGAATCAATCCGAAACATTTTTAGGATCAAGGGAAAAGAAGAATGGGAACAGAACAATAGGAGCTGAGAGCTAATGTCACTAGATCGACTGAATTTTCAGAATGAAGAAAGACGCGTGTAAGTCTCTAATACCTGACTTACGTGTCATTTATGAAATGCATATAATATGGTCCTGTGACTCTTTGGCATTGAAGGAACTGGCCCTAATGCTTAATTCTGACTGAATTCTGCCTTAAGTAGTATACTGATTTGCATCAGTCTGCAACTGAAATTTAAAGAGTTGCCATGAGCATCCTGTGTGCTCATATTTCCTTGGTGTTCAGAGAAACATTTGGGATAATATTAATTTTATTTGATGACCCAGGCAACAGGTTTTTTTTTATGATTACTTCCACCTTATTTATCTTTTGTATATTTCCCAGGGTTTAGTTTGGTGTTGATTGCCTAGATGATTTCCATAAAGGGGAAGGATATACAGACACACACTGGAAGCAAAACAGATTTTTCACATCACTGACCATAATGAGAAAAATAATTGATAGCAATCGTGGGCTTAATAACAGAACGACCCTATCTATATCTGTTCATGGGACAACTCCACTGATTTACATCCAAGCCTGGCAAGCTTTGACATTGGCAGATTGTAACCTTTGGGCTTTCATGTCTGTTTTCTATCATTTGAGGAACAGGTCTAAGGGAGAAGAGGTGACTAAATTATAAAAATGAAGATGAGTCGCTTACCATAGATAAAGCAAAATGACTGATGTATTCTACAGAAAAGGCTCATAATAATCTGACCTTGGTTATTTTCTTGCAGACATGTCATTACCCAAAATAGGTAACATCATTTTGTGCTAGTGATGATGACTACTGATGATGTTAGCTAGTTTGGGTTATGAAACATCTGAAAGAAAACAACCAAGCTCAGAGAGAACCAAGGACTCCACAGTCTTCCTGCTTCTCCTGCTCCTCCCTCCCTCCCTCCCTCCCTCCCTCCCTCCCTCCCTCCATCCATCCATCCCTCCATCCATCCATCCACCCCTTCTATTCCTGCTGATATTACCAAGCTGGGTAATGAAACATCTGCAAGAAAACAACCAAGTTCAGAGACTACCAAGGACCCCACAGTCTTCTTCTTCTTCTTCTTCTTCTTCTTCTTCTTCTTCTTCTTCTTCTTCTTCTTCTTCTTCTTCTTCTTCTTCTTCTTCTTCTTCTTCTTCTTCTTCTTCTTCTTCTTCTTCTTCTTCTTCTTCTTCTTCTTCTTCTTCTTCTCCTCCTCCTCCTCCTCCTCCTCCTCCTCCTCCTCCTCCTCCTCCTCCTCCTCCTCCTCCTCCTTCTTCTTCTTCTCCTCCTCCTCCTCCTCCCCCCCTCCTCCTCCCCCCTCCCTTCTATTCCTGCTGATATTACCTAGTTGGGTAATGAAACATCTGCAAGAAAATAACCAAGCTCAGAGAGAACCAAGGACCCCACCCCTCCTCCTTCTCCTCCACCTCCTCCCTCCCTCTCTTCTATTCCTGCTGATATTACCAAGCTGGGTAATGAAACATCTGCATGAAAACAACCAAGCACCTCTCATTTCAACCCTGGGCTACAAATACTCTCTTTTATTGCTCATTATAATCGTTTGGATAGATAGTGTGTAGCTCTCTTTGACAACCGTATATATGTTCCAAAGACCACGATCTCATGTAAATATCAAGAAAAAAACAAAACAAAATATCTCCTTATTCCTTTTCAGTGCCTCTACTCCCCACTCGCTGTGGGAACTTGTCAGATTTTTTTTTTCCACCTTCTGAAGCTCAGCTAATGGGTACAATCTATGGAACAATCTGCTTAAATGCTATTAAATTCAGAGGTATTTCTGATGGGGAAAACAAAATGGCGTTTTTGTTCAGTAGGCTCACTATTTCCATTAGAACTCTGAAGTCTTCTTTTCGGTATAGGTATTGCTTAATACCAGTTAAAAGCCATTAGGGAGAAAAGAGGTGGAGATTTATTAAGCCACTCTTATTTGCGGTTGGTAACATTAAGGTTTTAGCCCATGAGTGAAATTTAAAATGCTGGGTTGCATCAAGATGTACAGTACTGTGTATATAAAATGAAAAGCTGCATTCAAAAGCCTAAATGTATGTATGTATTCAAGTTGGACAGTGAATAATATTTATATGTTACTTACATGTAAGGGAGTAGGTCTGTACATATATTGTATATAGTATGTTTTAAATGTGTTATGTATGTGTACACTTTGGGAGGAAGCAACTAAATTTCATTTTTAATGTGTGCCATTGTGCCCACAGGGGAAAAAATGTCAATAAAGGTCTTTATCTATCTGTCTGTCTGTCTGTCTGTATGTCTGTCTGTCTCTCTGTCTATCTATCTATCTATCTATCTATCTATCTATCTATCTATCTATCTATCTATCTATCTATCTACCTACCTACCTACCTACCTACCTACCTACCTACCTACCTACCTATCTATCTATCTATCTATCTATTGATCGATCGACTGATCGACCGATCTATCTATCTATCTATCTATCTATCTATCTATCTATCTATCTATCTATCTATCTATCTATCTATCTATCTATCTAGCTAGCTAGCTAGCTATCTAGCTAGCTATCTAGCTATCTAGCTAGCTATCTAGCTATCTTTCTTTCTTTCTTTCTTTCTTTCTTTCTTTCTTTCTTTCTTTCTTTCTTTCTTTCTTTCTTTCTTTCTTTCTAGCTATCATCATCTATCTAATTTTTGTGTATCGTATATAGGTTTTGCAATATTTTATCTTTTTAATATTGTAAACTGCCCAGAAATACCTTGTGATAAGATGGACCATTAATCCATTCAATAAATTATTTCTTTTATAAATAAAATAAAAAATAAATGATTTATATGCCACCCATCTCACGGTGACAAACAATCCATTCAGTGTTCCAAATTTTTCCAGCTCAGATTTAATAGGCTTAAGAATCTTACCTGTACGTTCTGATGGAGCTGCAATAGAGCTTTTAAAGAACTTTGAATTCTCCACCTTTGCGGTAGATTTGTGGCTAATGGCTGATGCTGAAATGGTGCCAATAATCTGCAAGACAGAAGGAGTCCTGAATGAATTTTATATAGGAAATTGAACTCTGCTGTCATAATGTCTAGTGATCTGATTTAATTTTAATGGCAGCAGCCAAGCCAAGCCAAAAAAAAGAAAGAAAAAAAAAGAGAGAGAGCGAGAGAAATTGTTGACACTGGATGGGAAAAAATGAGCAATCCCTTTGAGCCACCTTCAAGGTCACAATCTGTTTTTCACTCTTGATTTTTACTTAAATGGAGCAAAATCTGGTTACGGCAATGCTTAATCACAACCATTCACTACAGTGAGTTACATCATATTATTGTGTTAACCTTGGCAGAAATGTATTCGGATTAGATTATTAAGACCTTGCTAATCATTTGGCTACATCTGTACTCTTCAAATTACTCCAAGGGGTGCAATCATACAGTGAATAACAATGACCATCTTCATACTATTAGTATATGAGATTAGTTAAAGACATTCAGATCCTAATTAGAAAAACACACTGTTGGTAAAATATCCTCACCAGTAAACTGTGTTTTATGCAGAAGAAATGGAGCAGGGTTGTCATTCCATGGAAATGTTCCTTAAAACAATATCTTTAAAAAAATGATTGCATCGCCATTGTCCCAGTAAAAAAAGTGGATTAAAAATTTGTTTCAAATAGGTGATTATATGGTTACCATATCTGCACTGCCTGAATCCATAGAGCCGGATTGAAATTGCCCATTGAAATCTCTAGTTTTCAAAAATTTGCAAAATGATTTGATTCGGACACTGGTGACTAGACAAACCCTCTCAATCCAGAAAAAGCACACAATTGAGACACAACTCTGCAAAAGTCCTCAAATGCCAATTCTCTTGTGGTAATAAAATCCCGTCGACAGCAAGGCATGAAAAGTTCCCAGAATCAAGTGGTCTTAAGTCTCAAAGCTATTCTGTGTTACTAAGATTGAGTTAACAGAATAATAACAGAATAACTGAGTTGGAAGGAACATTGGAGGTCTAATCCAAAGCCCTGCTCAAGAGGAGATCCTACACCACTGAAGACAACTGGCTATCCAGTCTCCAATGATGGAGCACCCGAAACTTCAGATGGCCAACCATTCCACTGGTTAATTGTTCTCAGTGTTAGGAAGTTTCTCCTCAGTTCTAGGTTGCTTCTCTCCTTGACTAGTTTCCATCCATTATTTCTCATCTTATCTTCTGGTGCTTTAGAAAATAGGTTGACCCATTTTTCTTTGTCGCAGCCCCTCAAATAATATGGGAACATTGCTGTCATGTCAACCCTACTCCTTCTTTTCACTAGACTAGAATAAAGTATTGCTTTATTTAGAGGGACATGACCTTCGGCTAGGTTGGCATGCTTTTATATGGTATGAGAAATCTAAAGCACATAAGTACTTTCAAAATCATGCGATAAGAAACGTACTACTTTGTGGGTGTTTGGATGCTACTTATTATCATATTTGGTGGTTATGTAAAAATATAAAAGCTTTTTGGATTAAGATATGGTGGAATATTCAAAGAATTTTTAGAAGAAGGATAAAATTTACTCCACAATTGTTTTTGTTAGGTATTGTTTCTGATTGTGATAGTAAAGAGATTATATTAATGTTAAATTTAATCACAGCGGCTAGGTTGTTGGTAGGGCAATGTTGGAAGAAGGAATCTTTGCCTACTTTGCAAGAATGGTTTCTTAAAGTTTCTTATTTGGCGGAAATGGCAAAGATTTCGGCTTTTTTGAAAGATCAGTCTCAAGAGAAGTATCTCTTGGTATGGTTTATACAATATAAGTTGGATATAAAAAAATATTATTTAGTTTTTGAATAACTTATATTTAAAGTTTAAGATTTCTGTTTCTTTTTTTCTCTCTTCTTGTTTTTTTTTATATATACTGTTGTCAATTATTTTATAATTTGTGTAATTAATGTATTCGGATATGTTCATGGAATATATGTGTTTTAAGATTTTTTTTTTAAATTTTAACTAACCCTGTATTCAGCTCTGGGAAGGTTGGGGGAGGGGAGGGGAGGGTCAGGAGGGTTTGGGGAAGGGAACTTTTTTTTGTAAAATTTTAAAAAAAATTTCAATAAAAAAGAGAAAGAAACGTACTACTTTCAGAATGGGAGAAAATTAAACATAAAATATACATGAAAATACCTGAGTGACTTTCAACAATGGAAGCATTTGCTTACCCAAATCTGATTAATTATGACAAACTGGTTAGTTATAAAGACATTTTAGACAAAGAGGGAAAACTTAAGGACAGGCAAATTTTACAACTACAAGGTATTGACTTGACATGGTGGTCCTACTTGCAAATTCAAACAAGATACGATAAAGATATAAAATCGACAGGTTTTTACAAAGAACAGACCCCATTGGATAAAATTTTGTTAAAAACAGATGAGAATTTGATTAGAAAACTCTATAAATTTCTTTTAAGGTGGTCTTAAATCTCAAAGCTATTCTGTGTTACTAAGATTGAGTTAACAGAATAATAACAGAATAATTGAGTTGGAAGGGACATTGGAGGTCTAATCCAAAGCCCTGCTCAAGGAGGAGATCCTATACCATTGAAGACAAGTGGCTATCCAGTCTCCAATGATGGAGCACCCAAAACTTCAGATGGCCAACCATTCCACTGGTTAATTGTTCTCAGTGTTAGGAAGTTTCTCCTCAGTTCTAGGTTGCTTCTCTCCTTGACTAGTTTCCATCCATTATTTCTCGTCTTATCTTCTGGTGCTTTGGAAAATAGGTTGACCCCCTTTTTCTTTGTAGCAGCCCCTCAAATAATATGGGAACATTGCTATCATGTCAACCCTATTCCTTCTTTTCGCTAGACTAGTGAAACCCAATTCCTGCAACTGTTCTTCATAGGTTTTAGCCTCCATCCAACCCCTTACTCATCTTTGTTGCTCTTTTCTGCACTCTTTCCAGAATCTCTACATCTTTTTTTTATAATATGATGACCAAAACGGGATGTAATATTCTAAGTATGGTCTTACTACAGTTTTATAAAGCAATACTAATACTTGATGTGATCTTGATTCTATCCCTCTAGGATTGCATTGGGTTGTTTTTTTTTTTGGCCGCTACTGCACACTGCTGGCTCATATTTAAGTGATTGTCCACTAGGACTCTAAGATTCCTTGGACCAAAATAAAATCAGTCAAGTTTTTGAAAGATTTGGAAAGTGGGGGAAAATTCTATTCTAAAAGTATTGATTAGGACAGTTTTTTTGCAAATGTTAGCAGACAGTTGAACCAAGCAAAGAACATGTAATGTAAGGAAATGTTCAGTTTGCAATGAGAATAGTGTGATTTAATATTTATTTTATTGATTAAATTTATAGGCCACCTGCCTTGCCATTCGCAGTGACACTAGGGAGCTTACAATGTAGTAAAAAGATAGAAATATAAAAAAAAACATTTGTAAATATAAAAAAGAGATTAAAATTATCCAAGATTCAAAGTTACAAAAGATTCAAAATTATCTGGGGAATTGTTTATCATAAGGAAGAGGAAAAGCCAAATCTAATAAAAAATTTTTTTTACTAGGTATAATGCCAGAAAAACTTGATAAGCAAAGTACATACTTGATTTTACATGTGATAACAGCGGCAAGAATTATATTTGCACAATACTGGAAGAATGAAGAAACACCACCAGAAGAAGAAATAATTGAAAAAAATACTAGACTATGCGGAAATGGACAGACTTACTTTAAGGATGAAAGAAAAAAGAAGAAACAGAATATTTTCAAACTTGGGACTTATTTTATCAATGGTTAGAGAAAAGATTTAGGGATTAGGAATTTAATTTTGTATTAGTGAATAAGATACTCAGACAACACGTTTTTGTTGAATGATTACTGTTGAATTCTGTTTAAAAAATAACAATCAATAAAACTTTATAAAAAAGAAAAAAGAAAGGCCAAATGAGTGCCAACTGGTTCTAATAATGGATGATAATCTTACAAAAATAGAAGAAGGGGATGACAGAGAATGAGGTGGCTGGATGGAGTAATACCTTAGTTTCTAAACGTACGTGGATTCCCTATTGTTTCTCATTTCCTTCCGAGCAATTTAGCTAATGCGAGAAAGAACACTTTAGCTTCTCCACTGATTTTGTTGTTGGTGTTGCTTAGCATGAACTTCAAATGTTCCTTCTAAATGAAGTTCAATGACTTTCTAGAGAGCACCCATTTAGGAGTTCACGATAGTAAAGTCTCCTT
The DNA here is from genome assembly GCF_016545835.1 of Crotalus tigris. Lineage (NCBI taxonomy): Eukaryota > Metazoa > Chordata > Lepidosauria > Squamata > Viperidae > Crotalus > Crotalus tigris. Next base: position 73,679 of record NW_024098387.1, on the reverse strand, counting down.
TGAGACAAGACCCATTCAATTCAAATAGTACCTATTAAGAACTCTGATGCCACTTAACTTCCAATTTCAAACAAGATTAGGCAGATCCAAATGCTACTTTTGGTTTTCTTTTCACTAGCGCCCCACATTTTCTTTGAATGTTGGTAGCAAATGGGGATCCTATGAGTGTCCTATTTGCCTTTTAAGCTTTAATTTCCTGGAAGGGCAAGCGGGGTACACACAGGACGTTGTGACATGTGTGAGAAAAAGGCAGGGGAAATCTCCACACATGGAAGTGACAACAGAAGCCCTCAAAAGAGTTTTACAATAGAATATGAACACAGAACTGTGGAGCACAACACAGGCCGCTAGCTCGCCCTCATTTCGGAGTGTTCTTAAAGCAATTCAAAGTGTGTGAAATTCACTTTGTTAATTTATTAATTGTGTTTGTTAATTTATTAATCACTAATTAGAAGAGATGGCTGGATGGAGTCACTGAAGCAATAGACGTGGACTCCAGAAGGTGGTAGAGGACTCCAGGTGATGGTAGAGGACAGGAAGGCCTGGAGAAACTTTGTCCATGGGGTCGCGATGGGTCGGACACAACTTTGCAACTAACAACAACAAATTAGAAGGGGTGTGAAAAGCACATTATTCTTAGGCCAGTCTAGAAGATCCAGAAGGGTTTAGAACAGTGATGGCAAACCTTTTAGAGACCGAGTGCCCAAAAACCTCCCCCTGCCCCACCCCCGCTCCACCCCCTGCCCTGCCCCTGCTCTGTCCCCACCTGCCCCCTACTGCCACCAATTCTTCACAACCAATTTGCCATGGGACAACTCACCTTGGGACGAGGATTACACTAATATCAAAGAAATGGTGGAAAAGAATCGTTAAAGGAAAAGATGCAAAAAGAGGGAGAAAATGAAATGTGAATGACAAAAATTAATATATATTTCCTGTTTTGGAAGTTTTATATCTTGAAAGCTTTAGACTAACTTTGAAAGGGTGGGGAAGACACCGTCCAGGAGAAAGTTAGAATATTCCAATTTACCTCAGAATATTCCATTCGTGGGACTATGTTTTTCACTTCATTAGCAATTGCTAACATTTAGCATCCCTTGCCCCGACATTTTTCTGCAAAATCCAGTGAAGAGTTGTTCTGTAACATCTTATCTGTTTCTGTTCACCAGTCTTCTCTCATAAAGAGAAAATAAAATGTCTTAGATAATATTGGGAAAATTTCTTCTCCAGAGGTTACTGCTCATTATCACCATTTCTCAGAATTCTTAGTTCCTTTCGACTCTAATTGTCACCAGATATCATCTAAAAGAAAGAAAGAGTGTCAATAGATTTGAGGAAAGAGGTACATTTCCCCCAAGACAAATTGTAATTGGCATAACAAGAGAAGGATTGGAGTTTTTACATTATTTTAGCGATATTTCTCAAGAGGAAATCTTCACAACAAACGTCTCCTCATGGCAAGTGGTCAACCTTTCTGAATCTTAATTCCTTAAAGAAAAACTGTCATTGTCCCTAACTCCACCGCCCCCTTGCACACACTTTGAAATCTATTGCTGTTTATTTTATTTCTGTGAACTACCTTGCTGAAGGCATCTCACAAGATAAAGGCAATATTACAAAGGCATAATGATAAAATATAGATATAAACGTGTTAAACACAATGAAACATTTCCAGCGGCAAAATTACATTAAGGTTTAAAGCAGAAACGGTTTTGCTTGCGATAATATTAATAAATTCTATCGCATCACTTTCTACGAACAAGCAGGAAAATGCAAATGGCTTACAATGTGAGCTTTAAAAGGATTTCAAATGGATCAGCTTTCTAAACTATGGTGAATTCTTGATGATTCTGACAGCAATCAACGGTTTTCATTTTTATTTAAATCTATATCTCCCCTCTTTCCATTTGTATAATCATTCAAAAAAGAAGCCCAAAATATAAAATATCAAAGGGAGAAGGAGAGGGGGGAGGAGGAGGAGGAAGGAGGAGAGTGAGGAGGAAGGAGGAGAGGAAGGAGGAGGAGGAGATGAAGAAGAAGAAGAAGAAGAAGAAGAAGAAGAAGAAGAAGAAGAAGAAGGAGGAGGAGGAGGAGGAGGAGGAGGAGGAGGAGGAGGAGGAGGAGGAGGAGTAGGAGGAGAAGAAGAAGAAGAAGAAGAAGAAGAAGAAGAAGAAGAAGAAGAAGAAGAAGAAGAAGAAGAAGAAGAAGAAGAAGAAGAAGAAGAAGAAGTAGAAGAAGAAGAAGAAGAAGAAGAAGAAGAAGAAGAAGAAGAAGAAGAAGAAGAAGAAGAAGAAGAAGAAGAAGAAGAAGAAGAAGAAGAAGAAGAATAAGAAGAAGAAGAAGAAGAAGAAGAAGAAGAATAAGAAGAAGAAGAAGAAGAAGAAGAAGAAGAATAAGAATAAGAAGAAGAAGAAGAAGAAGAAGAAGAAGAAGAAGAAGAAGAAGAAGAAGAAGAAGAAGAAGAAGAAGAAGAAGAAGAAGAAGAAATAGTAGTAGTATCTGGAGAAAGCAGGATAGAAGTGAAAGACCTGGAGAAAAATCACAAAATGCAAAGACCTACAAATAGAAATAGAACACCTGTGGCAAAAGAAAACAAAGGTAGTACCAATAGTAATAGGTCCCTTGGGTGCAATCCTAAAACACCTGGAGCACCTCTTGAACACCACTGATATTGAGAAATTCACCATCAGTCAATTGCAAAAGGTGCCCTGTCCATCTTGCGACAAGACATTTAATACTGTTGAACATTCAGATCTGCCTATCCCAGGTCCTTGGGAAAAATTCAATAGATGGGCAAAAATGCCAAACCCAGTCTGAACATTGTGGCTAACTGTGCAATGAATAATAACAACAACAACAACAATAATAATAATGAAGTCATATGGAAAGATAGAGAAGCTCTGAAATACAAAATTCCCAAAAATTAATACAAGCTTAGCACAAGAACTATTTATTTTAAAATTATGTACAATGTCTACTGTCTAAAAAGCTTTCCTTCAAAGAACATTAATATAGAGTATGTTCATTGTTCTCTACTGATAAACTTTTTAGTCCTAACAACAAGTCCTAAGACATAAAACCAGACATCAACATCTGCCTATCCCAGGTCATTGGGACGGACTCTATAAGCGGACAAAATGCAAATTCAGTCTGAACATCTGGCTGAGTGTGTGACAAATCAAAACAATGATGTATTAAAAGTTTGGCAATAATAACAACAACAATAACAACAACAATTCGGGAAGAATAAAAACTGAAAGATCCGGAGCAGAAGTGCAGAAGGAATGAGAACATTGTTATAGAAAAGTTGGTTTATCTCAACGGAGTGAGAGGGAATGCTGAAATTTGTCATTGCCATTACATTCTAGTGACAATGATTCATTATTATTTTGTAGACATGAGCTTTGAAAATGTCAAGAAACTGCTACAATGCCTTTCCAGGATATATTTGAGTTGGCTGGCGAGAGTTATATATTGATGAATTGTCAAGAGGCAAGGCTCCCCACCAACCTGTTAAGCTCCATTTTGTTTAATGTGGAATTAGATTTTGATGATACAAAAAGTAAGAGTCCCTTTGTGGCTCTTGTTTAAATCTTGCTAATCTCAAGTAGGGTGGAAATGAAGTTTAAGCTTTGTTTGCTGTTTTCTCCCCTCAGCTGTGAATGAAGGGCAAAGAGAAACACCTCTCGGTATGTGTATTCTTGAGAACAGGAGTCTGAGCTGCGCAGTGATTAGATAACCATAAAAGAAGGGAGATTTATTTAACAGAATAACAAGAGTTAGAAGGGACTTTGGAGGTCTCCCAGTTCCACCCCCTATTCAAGAAGGAAATCCTGTACCATTTCAGACAAATGGTTGTCCAATAATCTGCATTTGAACCTCCAGTGATGGAGCACCCTCAACCTCTTGAGGCAAGTCGTTCCACTGATTAATTGTTCAGGAAATTTCTCCTTGGGTCTAGCTGGTTCTCTCCAGCTAGCTGAGAATGCTCCAACACTGGAAGTTTTTAAGAAGAGACTGGACAGCCATTTGTCTGAAATGGTATAGGGTTTCCTGCCTGATCAGGGGGTTGGATTAAATGACCTCCAAGGTCCCTTCCAACTATTATTGTTATTGTTATTATTGGATGAGTAGAATAGGTTGGTAGATTTTCTAAAAAAAAACCCCAAAACCTATACATCTCCGACTACAGTATACAGTACATGTGTCTTTCTTTCTTTCTTTCTTTCTTTCTTTCTTTCTTTCTTTCTTTCTTTCTTTCTTTCTTTCTTTCTTTCTTTCCTTCCTTCCTTCCTTCCTTCTTTCTTTCTTTCTTTCTTTCTCTCTCTCTCTCTCTCTCTCTGTCTCTGTTTCTCTCTCTGTCTCTGTCTCTCTCATGATGACTTCTCCAGTTAGTTGAAGCCTAAAGCCATGTGCTTCATATTCTTCTCCTCGTCATCTTCACGATGGTCTTAAATTTGAATTGATATTTGGGAAAGGAACATCTTTTAGGTTTTGCAGCTGTATGGATAATAGTATGAACTATTTGGATTCAGATTCATGAATATCAACCAACAAAATATTGTCATGGATGCAACACAGATATGTTCAAAGCCTTGATTCAATCAGCGACTATTCTTGCAGCATATAGTTGTATTATTGTTTAATATTCTCACTATAAATTATTTCTCTCTCTTTCTCTTTCTCTTTCTCTTTCTCTCTCTCTCTCTCTCTCTCTCTCTCTCTCTCTCTCTCTCTCTCTCTGCTGATGCACATCTGTGTTTTTAAACAATCCTAAATGACCTTGGAAATAGAGCAATATTTGAAGCTACTATAAGAAGAAAATCTAAGATGATTATGTGATCATGTGGAAATGAGTAAAATCGATGTAGGTGGAAGAAAAGTCATACAATCTGAAGTGAATTTTTGATAGCCTTTTATTCCATTTGATTGAACTGCTATCTGGAAATGGAAGCAAATGAAACTCTAAAAAAAGAGTATGCAAACCGAGAATTTTTAATCATAGGAAAGAGAAAAGCTAGGCTTTTGCTACATCAAGTCAACATCTACAGAATTATCCTAAAAGAAACATATTTAAAGGAAAGGTAATGTTGTAGCTTGAGATATTGTCTTCTCTCTGTTTGTCGCTGTCTCTTTTTAAATCAGGAACAGTTAAAAATACATTTAGTTCTTTGGGAAATGGCATAAATAGTAATATTTACTATTCAGAGGGTTTTTTAATGACAAAATGTAAAAAAAAAAAACCATTCCCTAGTCAAACTGGAAACTAAAATCGGTGCTCTAGGCAAACTCGAACACTTTATAATTCTGTTACTTATTTGCTGTCTAGAGAAATAATCTCCTTAAAGTAAATATTTATTTTCAGCACTTTGGATTAGAATTTCATCCCGAACCATTTCACATAATATAATAATAATATGATAATGATACAGTTGAAAAGGATCTTGGAGGCCATCTAGTCCATCCCCCTGCTCAGTCAGGAGTCCAGTCCCTATACCATTTCAGAGAAATGGATCGAGATCTTTGACTCTAGATCAGTGGTCCCCAACCTTTGTACCTTGGTGGCCCGGCTTGAGGAGGGGAGAGGGGAACCAGGCTTCATGAAGAGTGGGCCAGCGCATAGGCGTGCATGCACAGCTCGACTTGAGCAAATTGAGCTGGGCTGTGTGTGTACATGCGTGCCGGCCCACCACTTGTGCAGCCTGTTTCCAGATAGGCCAGTGGTCCTCAATCTTTGTGGCTTGGTGATCCGGCTGGGGGAGAGAGGGGAACCAGGCTGCACAAACAGCAGGCCGGCACACACAAGCACCCGTGCAGTTCAACTTGCATGCACACGGGCCTGCTACTCACATGGCCCGGTTCCAAGGGGGTCGGGGACCCCTGCTCTAGATGATATCTCCACAGATGTGTGTCAAAGGTTCCGACTAATGAAACACTTCAAAGAACTTCCAGGCATTGTTTATTCTAAGGAGTCTTTATTTTTGTGCAACAGAATGTCAGCACACCATGAATGGGATGCCAAGATCTGAAATCTCCTCCCCTGAGCAGTTATTTTGCTAGCATTTTCCCTTCCTTATTTTGCTGTCATAAATCACAATTTCCAATCAGCCTGGGGGGGGGAAGGTTCACTTCTGTTCTGAAACCCGGGTAATTACTCTCTACACACATTCTTTCTCCTCCCCTCCCAGCATCATCTAAGTTAACTCTAAAAATACTAGACAGTTATGCATATTTTGTCAAGGCAAGAATATCCAATATTAGCAGCATTGACAATGTGTCCATGAAGTCACCAAGAGCTGGCCTGGAGTTGAAGGAAACTTTAATATGTCCCCTTTTTTCCACCCAAGCTAATTCAAGCCCATTGTAGGAATATTATATATGGGGAAAGATCCCTTGAAATAAGGATCCTCTTCATATTTATGACCCCTGTTTTTTCTTCGCAAAAAAGTAGAAGCCACCTAGATTTTCAAAAACAACATATGCCATATGTCATATGTAATTACAGCATAAGTAGAGAAGGAAATGCATTATTTATGGGCTGTGGAGAACCACACACTCTGTGCTGGGATTACTGTTTTTCCTTTCTCGCTCTTTCAGGGTTTAAAGCCCTCTCAAAAAATGTCAGCGATATGAACTTTAACTCCTAGTGTTTTGAATAATTTTAAATTTCAGGAATATCAACATCCAAGGCACAAGAGACTCTTTCCCCCCACTGCTTAAGGTCTTTCCCTATAAAACAAAACCACAGCTTTATCCTATTCATCGAGACTTCAAAAGGGAAATCAAGAATATTTGTCTTGGTAGACCAAAATTTCCCTTGTTCAGACATATGGGGCATAATCCTTATGGTGTGAGCCAGGAAGAGATTATCGATAAATGCTTCTGGCCTCCTTTCATAAATGTAAACCAAATAGATTTAATGGTTGAATTTGTTAAAGCTGGAGGGAGTGACATAGAGTTGCTAAAGGGCAGAACTGTAAATACACACAGGCTCCTTTTCTCCGTGTTATGAGTTCATAACCCTAACCCTACCTTCTTATCCTCCTTAGCTCCTTCAATCAACAATATGGAAGGCAGCAATACTCAGAATAACAGAACAACAGAGTTGGAAGAGACCTTGGAGGTCTTCTAGTCCAACCCCCTGCTCAAGCAGGAGACCCTATACCAGGGGGGTCTTCAAGCTTGGCCCTCTGATGACTTGTGGACTTCAACTCCCAGAATTACTCAGCCAGCCTCCATTTTGTTTGTTAGATTTAAGACAGGGGTCTTCAAACTTGGCCCTCTGATGAATTGTGGACTTCAACTCCCAGAATTCCTCAGCCAGCCTCCATTTTGTTTGTTAGATTTAAGACAGGGGTCTTCAAACTTGGCCCTTTGATGACTTGTGGACTTCAACTCCCAGAATTCCTCAGCATGCCTAGCTGAGGAATTCTGGGAGTTGAAGTCCACAAGTCATCATAGGGCCAAGTTTGAAGACCCCCTAAGGTAGACCATTCATGCCTTCAAAGCTGTGGAATTCTTCGCCAATGAAATCCAGAGCTATAGGAGGATTTCAACCTACATTTCTCCGAGCATAACATTCTAGCTACTCACCAATACCGCTAGACTTTCTCATTGACTATTTCGAGATCTGGGGCAAATTTTATCACTGGTGTGAATCAAAGAGAACTGCTCGGGTTTTAAATTAGCATTAAGATAGAATTATATATAGCCGTATATTTAACTGTATTGTATAGAAGAATATGTTTATATAGAGATCAAGAATGATGTATTAATTATATGTATTAAGAGGAACAAACCGTTAGGAATATTTATTTTAGAATGTCACGTTATGTCCGTCCTTGTTTTTAACTGTATTATAAATAAAAAAACTTTTTATAAAAAAATAAAAATAAAAGGGCCAAGTTTGAAGACCCCAGCCCTATACTATTTCAGACAGATGGCTGTCCAGTCTCTTCTTATCTATGATTTTCCTGCTAAGGTCTTAAACATTCCTGGGTTGACCGATCAAACAGTGATATGCCAACATGATTTCTTAAAGACCATGACATACTTCAAGAGTTTGTAAAACACCTTGGGGAGGGGAGAAAGAGAGAGAGGGAGGGAGAGAGAGAGAGAGAGAGAGAGAGAGAGAGAGAGAGAGAGAGAGAGAGAGAGAGAGAGAGAGCATTACAGCCAACTATCAGCCCTTTTATATCCAAAGGTTTAAGATCACTTCAAGAATCAGACACAGTCAATGAATACCAGATGGATAATTCAGCGTGGCAAAATTTGCATTGGTATATTTCCCAGCCAGCCTTTCATTGGCGTATCTTGACCCTGAACTGTACAAATTAATACAGCATCCTTGGCCCTTCAATGGACATTGTCTGCCTCATTTCATAGGTCAATCTGTGATGTTAAGACATCGCCTGGCAATTAATTTCCCTGCGACATCGAGAATGACACCCCGATGACTCAGAGTTCGTTAAACTTAACATCCTTGCTAACTCTGGCTCCTATGCTGAGCAGAAGGTGGTGAAATTATTAGGTAGGTTTATGCTTATTTAGCCCCTCTGCTCAATCAGCTGTGAAGAAGCGTGTCACGAGGGAATGTAAATGACTTAATTGGCAGATGGAGAAAAAATCCATATAAACCACTTCAACATAACCATTTTTACAAATGATTTTTTAATCCGCGCAGAGGAGTCTGAAATGGTTTGGGAAAGCATATTGATCACGGAATTAAATCATAATGTGCCTGTCATCGCTTGTCAGGAGGCAAATATTTTAAATTTCTGTTGTGGATCTGTACTCAAGAGCAGAATTTAGGATTAGATAGATTCCTTATTTAGCTGTTCCAGAAATTGATTTTATTTTTATTTTTTTGAGGTCATCTGTAGGAGACTACCTGAAGGTTTTTTGTTTGTTTGTTTTGTTTTTCAGTTTCAGAACTCTGCACATGTTCTTCAGATTAGAATAGGCAACTTGATAACTTCTGGATATTATGTACAGTAAACATGTTTTTTTTTTTTTTAAACTATTATTTATTCATTTATCCAACATTTTTCTATCTCTCCCCATCTCACAAGACACGGCAGACCCACCATTATGACAAGTGAAAAAAACATTATGGGAACTGTAGTGTAAAAGTTTATAAAACACTATTCCTGCTTTCAAATCAATCTCCTCATGTTGAGCAAGAAGAGATGATAAATTTTTGACAGCACGCAAACCTATAACTTTATACCTGCTAACTTTCCAACTAACTCTTATATGATCTGAAATGTACAATTCTTCATCAATTAAAAATTCAGGAAGACTGCACTGTTCTACATAATGTGTAAAAAAGTACTCTTGCTTTATTGCATACTGTGCATTTTACTAGTTTTGATTTGGTTTTTTTTTGTTTTTTTCTGGAACTGGCTTCTACTGGATTTATGTCATCCTATATCACCCCACTCCTTCTTTGAAAGGGGCAGTGATGCGTGAATTACATTAAATAAATAAGTCTCAAAATGATCAGATGAAATTGTTTTGTTTTAGCATCTTGACTGTAGGATTAAAACCATCAACCAGTCCAGTCAAATATCTCAGCCATACCGTATAACATTCCAGAAATTGTTTAAAAATATTCAGATACTGTACATTTAAAAAATGATAAATTTATGCTACCAGAATAAAAGGGGAAAGTTTCAGAAGAGTACATTAACTATTTAACGTTATCAATCAGTTGCACGTGAAAGTAAAGTAGGAAGCACCTCCCTCATGTCTATGGGGAAAGTAACTAGGCAACTATTTCAGATAAAAATATAGTCTTGATTTCTCTCTCGGTGTCTAGCTAAAAAAAAACACCATTGGATGTTTTTGCATTGACAACAGATGGAATTGTAGCCATCTTTTACCTTTTGCTTTTAGAGTTAGATGGTGCAGGGAGGGGGGGGGATGTGACCGAGAGTCCAGCTAGACATAACAGCATCAAACCTAGTGTGAGAAACAAGGTTATTGTAACCTGAGCTGATAAGGAATTGGCGGGCTGGAGAACTGGAGGGGAACCCCCACTTCAAGCTAATTGGGGAATGTGATTTATGACAGTTAATTGGAGGAGGGAATTGTGCTTTGATACTATGTGCTCAGGGGAGGGGAATTCAGATTTTGGCTTCAATTATGCTACTTAAAATAAAGATTCTTTAAGGTAAACAATGCCTCAAAGTTCTTTGAGGAGTTTCATCTGTTGGAACCATGACATTATGTGCATTTGGATATTGTGAAGCTGCACTCTTTTCTCTTCATAGTGCAGTCTTTCCAAGTAGCCTTATAAATTAATATTCCAAACAAGCCATGCCCTTAGACATATATTTGCCAAACTAGGAGAAAGTGTACATATGTACATATACTACTTGTAGCGCAACTTTGGTTCCTGCAATAATTTGGAGGCTGGGTGCAAAATAATTTGGTCAGCCTTCAGCCCATTGCAGTCTTTTGGATTAATTAGTTATGACTAGGTAATTGTGACTGACTGTTTCCATTAATAACAGCTTTAGTGGTGCATGATTACTGGGCTGAAGGTTGACTCAGACTCCCATCCTTCCAAGGTTGATAAAATGAGGACCCAGATTGTTGGGGGCGGGGAAAAATGCTGACTCTGTAAACAGGTGGTACATGACCATCCTAGAAAAGTGGTAGCGGGGGAAGGGAATGAGCTGAACTGGTGGCAGCACCGCACAAGCCTGAGTGAGAGATGGCTGGAGCTGCAGGGCTGTCAGGGCTCAACGGAAGCACCAGCAGCAGTACTGCTTTCCAGCTGATCGGTGCTTCTTCGGGGCTGTCAGGGCTCAGTGGAAGTGCCAGGATCAGCACCAGGCTCCAGCTGTAGCTTGGCACTGATCCTGGTGCTTCTGCTGAGCCCTGAAGAAGTACCAGTCAACTGGAAAGCAGCACTGTTCCTGGTGCTTCTGCTGAGCCCAGAAGAAGCGCCGATCAGCTGGAATGTTGCAGCATCTCCAGGGTCTTGTGATTCACATTCAGATGCTTGGCAACTGATTCATATTTATGATGGTCACAGCATCCCAGGGACACGTGAAGTGACCAAAACCTGCTGCAACCACCCCACCCTCACTGCCAATCCTCAACATAAATGCGTACAACAATGAAAACCTCGGACAGGAGGAAGAGTGAGGGCGGGCAGGCAGGTGTCTTGCTCGGCTGTGCCTTGGGGGGCACTTTTTTAAATGCCATTGTAACTTCGAACAGTCACTAAGGGAACTGTTGTAAGTCGAGGACTACCTGTACTTTATCACTTTTTTCCTTTTTTTTTTTTTTGGTCATCAAGTTTTTGACACCTTGCTAGGCGATTGGTGGTACTCGGATATTGCCATATCCTAAAAGTGGTACAATGGGTGAAAAGGTTGAAAAGCCCTGTTCTAGAGCCCTGCTCCCTACAGGTGACATATTGATCTTTAGTTGTTCCTGTCCAGCCTGCATGGATCAGCCCTCCACAATAATCCTGGCGAATCATATGGCTCCTTAGGAAAATGACTTTAATATGTGCTGCATATTAAATCCTGATCTGTTAAAATGATTCAGGCCATAGTAGGCAGTGAAAGTCTCTCTCCTAACCTACACCACTCTTAATGTAGGAGCTCAGATCACGTGAAGTATTAATACCACTCTTCAATGCCTTGGTAAGGCCACACTTGGAATACTGCATCCAGTTTTGGTCACCACGATGTAAAAAAGATGTTGAGACTCTAGAAAGAGTACAGAGAAAAGCAACAAAGATGATTAGGGGACTGGAGGCTAAAACATATAAGGAATGGTTGCTAGAATTGGGTATGTCTAGTTTAACGAAGAGAAGGACAAGGGGGGACATGATAGCAGTATTCCAATATCTCAGGGGCTGCCATAAAGAAGAGGGAATTAAGCTATTTTCCAAAGCACCTGAAGGCAGGACAAGAAGCAACGGGTGGAAACTAATCAAGGAGAGAAGCAACCTAGAACTAAGGAGAAACTTCCTGACAGTGAGAACAATTAATCAGTGGAACAGCTTGCCTCCAGAAGCAGTAAATGCTCCAACACTGGAAGTTTTTAAGAAGAGACTGGACAGCCATTTGTCCGAAATGGTGTAGGGTTTCCTGCCCGAGCAGGGGGTTGGACTAGATGACCTCCAAGGTCCCTTCCAACTTTACTACTACTATAAGCAGAGATCAGAATAATAATAATAAAAATCAGAAAACGGAAAACCTGGGGAAGACGTTTGCCCACGTGTATCATGAATAAATGATCTGAATCAAAAGAAAGAAAGTTTCCTTCTATTCAGGTTTGACTCCTGGTGATTTCCTGGACATACCCACGTCAACATCTTGGAAACAAAACAGAAGAGTTTTGCTATTATCACCTCTTGCATCTTGTTTTGTTTTTCCCCCCAGTCTAGCCTGGAGAATTGGCATTCCACACAGATTCTCCTTCCAAGTATTAACACGTTGTGACCCTACTTAACACATGGGACAGACAAGGTCAGCTGTAGATTATCCAGTGTCTTCTTAAGATCAACCAGACAGGAAAATATTGACTCAAACATCTCCTACTTATGCAAAGCATTTAAAGGAGGCTTTCTGCAAAGCATGGGAGTTCTGAGTGAACAATATTGTCTTGAAGCTTTAAAAGTTCAGCATCTTTTTGAAGGATCGCCCACTTTCATTGGAAGCTACCCCAGTCTATCCATATGTGCATAAAGCATGACATGCTTTATTGATTACCCCAGATAATGTGTTCTATATGTATGCAATCATAATTGTTTGATTTGGATGGTATAAAATTCTTGTTTTGAGCAAGGGGTGGGACTAGAAGACCTATGAAGTAGCTGGAACTTAACGAGTGGTCCTGATTCTTCACACCTTGCCTTTATCTCAGCTTGAATGTCTGGAAATAGATGGAGGTGCTGCAATGAACACAACCTCAAAAAAAGCTTCCCTTAACATCTCCTTAATTGCAAAAATAGGTATGGAATGGCTATAAATGTCAAGGAACTGAAATGAAGAGTGCATGTTAAAATATTGTGGGAAGACAATACCCCTCCCCCAGAGAAAGAAATATTTTTGGGAATATTATAAAGGCAGAATATTATATTCTGCCAAGTTTTTCTTAATAGCCCAAAATCTCCCTCCCCAGAGCAGAAACTAGCTCTGTAGAAATGCAGATATGATAATCCTTTCAAAACGACTGGCACCAGGAAGCTTAGAGCTGATGGGATTAGAAAGACAAAGATCCCTAGAACTAACAACCCCTCACCCCAAAAAGTCCAACACAGGACACAGCCATCAACCCCAGCCCCAGCCCCAGGGAAGCAGGATATGACCTTTAGGTCATAATTGGATTAACCCACCACCATCAGAATACCAGAAAGGCACACTGAACCTCAGGTCAAAGTTCATGCCACAGGAACAACTCCAAACACAAAAGCTCAAGAAGGTATAAAAACCCACCACTCCCTACTATATGTGTTCAGCTTTCCCAGAGCCATGCTTCTGTCTGGCTCTGCTCTTCAATAAACTACAACCTTCTTTCTAAAGCAGTCTCCATGTTGTTTATTCTCAGCTTGGACTGGACCCTGATGAAGATTTTTCCTTCAACAATATGATTTGCTACAACTTGAGTTGGCAGCAACGTATAGAGTTTATTAACATCCATCATTCACGGAACACTAAGTAAATCAAAGCTGAATCTAGGTATAGTTTCGTGCACAAAAAGGACATTCATTGGAAGAAACTACCAAAATGTCAAAGAGAAGCATTGCAAAAGGCAATGAATGTGATGTTGCCAAGGTGTGTGAGCCACCTTGATACACACACAAACCTAGTAAAAACTATGTGATATGACAATAGACACGTGTTCGTGGCCCCTGAAGTGCTTTTTCTTTTTTGCACTGCTCTGTAAAATTATCAGAAAATATATAGCAGTTCTTTATTTACCATTGTGGGAAGTCACATCCCCCAGAGAAAGAAATATTTTTGGAAATATTTAAAAGGCAGAATATATTTCCCTAAAGTATTTTAAAAGCAGAAACCAACCCTTTCCACAACTCTCTGTCCTAAACAGAAACCAAGTCTGCAGAATTGCAGATGTGATAATCTTGTCAGAAAGACTGGAATCAGGAAACTGGGATTAGGAAGAAAGATCCCTAGAATCAATGCACCAAAAATCCAACAGTCATCAGCCACAGCCCCAGGGAAGCAGGATATGACCTTTGGGTCATAATAGGATTAACCCACCACCATCAGAATACCAGAAAGGCACACTCAGACTCAGGTCAAAGTTCATGCCACAGGAACAACTCCAAACAAAAGGCTCCAGAGGGTATAAAAACCCACTCCCTACATGTGCTCTCTCTCTTTTCTTCCAGAGCCATCTTTCTGTCTGGCTCTCCTCTTCAATAAACTGCAACCTTCTTTCTAAAGCAGTCGCCATGTGGTTTATTCCTGGCTTGGACTGAACCATGATGAAGACTTTTCCTTCAACACCATTTACATATGCAGATACTGTTATGTGAAATACAATCATGGGGCCTTTATTTCTTCTTTCCCCTGTTAATGTTATGTCATTGGAAACAAACTGTAATGAGACAAAAACTTTTCTTTCCAAAATAAATACTGAAGAAACGAAGCAGTGAACAGCTGTTTCAGCGAAACACATGTTATAAAACCTTTGTCATGCAGAGTTGAATAAGTAACTCTCTGCCTCAGTAGATCCCCCCTGAGAGTTACAATTAGAACAGCCAAGCAGCAGACAATGAAAAATTAAAAAGTAGAACAACTCTGATAAATTATAGAATTGTTTTTATTGTGGTAAGAGAGAGGTTTGCAAAGGATTCATTTACTGGCTAGCCTCACTGTGCTTTGTACAATATGAATTGTACAATTCTACCCTATTTAGACATTTTCTTTTAAATGTGTGGCCCATTTCTGGGACGTTGCATCTGGAAGACTAAATGGTGTGCTTGAAGGACATTTAGGAAACATGCTGATGCTCTTTTTTGTTTCTTTTTCTTTTGGTTGTCTTCATCTTTGGTCGAATCTAAGTTTGAGAAGATATTGATAAAGGGTCTTTCTAATGAAGGACTTCATCCAGCTCATAGCTAGGATTCGATTCATGTCTTTGGAAAGCTACATCTAGCCTTCCAGTTCTATTTTGCTTTTTAATCTTGGACATAGAGTAGATTAAACTACCTGCCTTGGGAAAAAATAAAGTTCTTATCTATCCCAAGGTTAAATGAAGGATTTTGCAGATCCTAGGTACTTTTTGTTTATTGGGTAGTTTGATGGATGCATTTTAAGGGTGTATCCGTTTCCACAAGGAGGTGGCTGATCAGAATTGTCTTGAATGATTTGTTTAAATAGCAAAATGGTATGCAACATGAGGACATGGTCATCAAATAACATTATGGTATGCTGGGCTTTATTACATGCTGCACTAGGTAGTACCTATCTATCTATCTATCTATCTATCTATCTATCTATCTATCTATCTATCTATCTATCTATCTATCCATCTATCTACAGTACCTACTGATCTATCTATCTATCTATCTATCTATCTATCTATCTATCTATCTATCTATCTATCTATCTATCTATCTATCTATCTATCTATCTATCTATCTATGTTGCAATTGTTACCATACAGTATATATTTTAAGTAGTTTTTCCCTGTTTAACTTCTTGTTTTTGTACTTGTATGTGTTAAATAATTCAACTCCTCCTGTATTTTCAAGGCTGAAATCCTAATAGCTGTTTTTTGCTCTCTTTTTTCCTTGGTGTGTTCCTAGAATACTCTCTAAACAGCCATCCCTGGTACCTGTCATTTCATTTTCCTCAATTGTTTGGAGATTTTTTTCCCCCATTTCCATATTTTCCAAGCTAAAACCTATTACAGAAGAACAAACTAACTAAATATGATTTGGCTCTGAAATCCCAAATTCCCTGTTTCCATGGCAAAACAATTTAACTGACCAGCAAAGTATAATTACAATTATCTAATTATAGTTATCTTTATTAGTCAATTCCATTAACTTATCTTGGTGTATGAATGACTCAAAAACATCACCTTTTATTATTATTTTTTAATTCTGTTTTTTTCCATTGCAATTTTTTGCTTTTCCCAAACAAGTCCTTCTTAAAACTTCATTCAAATATCAAATTAAATAGATTTTGTGGAAAGAACTGAGCTATTTAGTTGCATGTAGCTTTGAAAGGCACATTTCTAAATATTTTCTTACATTCCAGATAGTTATGTTTCCACAGTATTCAGTGCTACGTGAAGAGTTGTGTAACACTGCAGTCTAAAGTACATTTTATTCCAAGAGGTTAGTTTGAATAATAATTTTCAAACAAATTCCTCAAGTACCTCAAACTGAAATACAGTCTGATTTAACAGAATTTCACATCAAGTGGAACGCAATATAATTATAAGTAGCTCTTACCACTGAGAAAGGACTTAACCAGTAAGGCAATATTTTTAGATAAATGGTTTATGCAGAAAAGACAATTCAGTTTTCATAAATGGATAGGAACAACGGATGTGGTTGTCATCTACATCAAATCGTGACACAGGTTTATGAAATGTATTTTCCCCCTTTCTCTTCCTATCTGAAAAAAAATTGTACTAATTTCTTTTCTTTCTAGATACTCATATTTATCTGTTGGGTTTATTTTTGTTTGTTTGCTTGGCTGGCGGCTTTATGGTTACAATAATGGTCTGATGTGATCAATGAGGAGAAATTAATTCAGAAAGATGCTATAAATTAACTCAGAAAGATGCTATAAAGGCTTTCTACCACATAATAATAAAGTAATCAGAAATTCAAGAACTACTGTACGCTTAAATCTAAGAAGATGTTGATGCCAATAATTGGAGTTATTTCCAGTTTCCCCTGTTAACTTCACCATTGACTTTCCTTGTGGGAAAGCAGCATAACAGAACAAAATAACAGAGTTGGAAGGGACCTTGGAGGCCATCTAGTCTAACCCCCTGCTCAGACAGGAAACCCTCTATACCATTCCAGACAAATAACTGTCTAATCCAGTGGTTTTCAACCTTTTTAATGCCGCGACCCCCAACTGGTCGTAAGTCGAGGATTACTCAATCGGTCATAAGTCGAGGACTACCCAACTGGTGCAGCACGGTTTGCAGAATGGGACTTTTGGTGGGCTCAGCAGGGCAGAGACAGCCTGGACAATTCCTATTGGCTTTTGAAAGCCAATAGAATTAGACTCTATTCAAGAGAGTCTATTCTATTGGCTTTCAAAAGCCAATAGAATAAAAGGGAGTAGCACAGCTAAGGAAAAGGGGAAAAAAATGGCAGACTGTGTTGTTTGGCAACCCCCGTGAAATGGTCATTTGACCCCAAATGGGGTCCCGACCCACAGGTTGAGAACCACTGGTCTAATCTCTTCTTTAAAACTTCCTATGTTGGAGCATTCACAACTTCTGGAGGCAAGTTGTTCCACTGATTAATTGTTCTAACTGTCAGGAAGTTTCTCCTTAGTTCTAGGTTGCTTCTCTCCTTGATTAGTTTCCATCGGTTGCTTCTTGTCCTGCCTTCAGGTGCTTTGGAGAATAGCTTGACTCCCTCTTCTTTGTGGCAACTCCTGAGATACTGGAACACTGCTATCATGTCCCCCCTCGTCCTTCTCTTCATTAAACTAGATATACCCAATTCCAGCAACTGTTTTTCGTATATTTTAGCCTCCAATCCCCCGATCACCTTTGTTGCTCTTCTCTGCACTCTTTCTATGGTCTCAACATCTTTTTTTACACCGTGGCAACCAAAACCTATCTAGTTTAAATATATCAGGCCTATAAGGATAATAATTATCTCTTCTTGTCAGGATATTTATTTGAAATGTGAAAAGAAGCAATACACCTAATTATTAGGTCAGGAAACAAAGGAGCAAAACATGCATTATGGTGCTTTGTAGCCTGCTGCCATCAAAGAGTTACAGCTGGGTTGGACATGGAAAAAGGCCTCTTTAAGTATGAGATGGGGTCCTTTTCATATTTTATTAAGTGATGACTCCTGTGATTGGATCTTTCTTGAGTTAACCTGAAAATGTATCCTAGATTAGATTCCATTATTCCCTTCTGATTCCTCCAAATTACCAAAAGTGGAAAACCATAAAGCAACTGACATAGACTTGATTCTGGCTGAATCATTAAAGATAAATTCTGATCTATGTTTTCCAACACTGACATTTTTTATCACTCTCTCTATAGTCCCCCAAGGATTGAAGTCAGTCAATTATTGTGCCAATTTATTAAAAAAAAAAAAAAGGAGACAGAACTGACTTAGCAAATTTCTGCCAATTAGTTTTTCTAAGTAAATGCAATAAATTGTACAACAGACATCTATATTGGAAACTAAAAATGCATTAGCTGATGAGGAAAAAGGATTTAGGGTCGGGTGGGCAATACTAGACAAACCATTATTTTGTACCACCTGACTGGAAAGTACTCTAATTGCCCTCCTAGTATTCTTCATCAATTTTTATTGATCTAAAGGTGGTGTTTCCTGATCCCTAGAGATTAGGGGAAAAAAATCCTTAAATCTTCTACTGACCATCAGCTGCTCCTTTTAATTATGAAGTTACACAACAATATTTCAGTTCCATTGAGACGTAGTACTGCCACCATTTGTATTCAGAAAGGGATTAAGCAGGTTTCATCCTGGCCTTTCTTCTTTTCAATATTTACACCATTTATTTACAAAAAAAAAAAAAAAAAAATAGAATGCCAGTGTCCAAAGCCACTATCCAAATAAACTTGTTTCATACTTCCATACACTGCAGATGCAGCCTTCCGATTCACAATACAAGTAAGGTTTAAAATGGAGGCTTTGAATGCTGGATAATATCCTAGAAAGGGAAAACAAAGTCCTTACTTTTGTAAGTCATAGCCACTGTTAAAAGATTAATGAACCCAGCACGGGATAAAATAAGTTATTTGAAAATTTAATAATAATTTTCTCCCTGTTTGGAAAGAAGAAAGAAAGCTGTTCTCAGATTCTTTTAGAAAACTACTTGCTTTCAGAACTCAGAATAGAATAGAATAGAATAGAATTACAGGATAGAATAGAATAGAATAGAATAGAATAGAATAGAATTACAGGATAGAATAGAATAGAATAGAATAGAATTACAGGATAGAATAGAATAGAATAGAATTACAGGATAGAATAGAATAGAATAGAATAGAATAGAATAGAATAGAATAGAATAGAATAGAATAGAATTAAAGAATAGAATAGAATAGAATAGAATAGAATTAAAGAATAGAATAGAATAGAATAAGAACAGAATGAATAGAATAGAATGGAAGGGAAGGGAAGAGAAGAGAAGTAATAACTTGATTGTCACTTTAAATGTACACTAATCAGTATACATTAAAATGAGATGTCTGCGCTTTGTTAGTAGCAGAGATGGAAACTGCATTCCAGCCATGAAGAATATTTTTAAGGCTAAGGTGGGGTCAGCCCTCTGATTAATAAAGTACCAAAATCTCTTGAAGCAGCCTGATCTACACTTCTAAGACTCCACGGTCTAAATTCCTTAGAATATTTCCAGTTCATTATTGCACTTGAAATTCAATTCGTTGTCTTTACGGGATTGACTAAAGCATCATCAGCTAAAATTCAGGCTAGAACTGATTTTTCATTTGGAAACTATGGGAAATAAAGACTGTTTGCAAAACCAGGCAAGACTGGAGAGTTGTAAGATAAAAACAGAAATTACTGATTCTCGTTCTTTATTATGTGAACAATAAAGAGAGTATAATTCACTAAGCTAATGTCGACGGGGAAGAACGAAATATGCTGGCTCAGTTGGATTGCTGTGACTAATCAATAGATGTCCCTTTGTGTTCAACTGCACTTACTCTAATAGAAGTGAACAGTCCTTCCATTTAATTGGGATTTAGGACAGCCTCTGCTTCTCTTAGAAATTGATGATTTCTCCTTTTAAAGGAACACAAAGGGTTTTATTTCCTTTAATCCTCTAGAGGTACAGTAAGTTGCATTTTTTCCTGTGGTTTTCTTGTACTGCAAGGAATTCCTTAACTCCATAATAGTTTTATTTAATGCTTTTACTTAATGATCATTAAATAACAACATGGACTTCTAGTTTATAGCAAATAGAAGATTGCAAGTGTCCAATCTCAATTTAGCCATTGGCAAAATGTTTCCTCTCTAGAAAAGGGTGTTTGGTAGAAGTCAAGAACTAACTTCCATCCTTCCTTCCTTCCTTCCTTCCTTCCTTCCTTCCTTCCTTCCTTCCTTCCTTCCTTCCTTCCTTCCTTCCTTCCTTCCTTCTTTCTCTTCCTTCCTTCCTTTCCTTCCTTCCCTAATCTTTCTTTCTTTCTTTCTTTCTTTCTTTCTTTCTTTCTTTCTTTCTTTCTTTCTTTCTTTCTTTCTTTCCTTCCTTCCTTCCTTCCTTCCTTCCTTCCTTCTTTCTTTCTCTTTCTTTCTTTCTTTCTTTTTTCTTTTCTTTTTCCTTCTTTCCTTCCCTTCCTTCCCTAATCTATCTTCCTTCCATCTTTCTTTCTTTCTTTCTTTCTTTCTTTCTTTCTTTCTTTCTTTCTTTCTTTCTTTCTTTCTTCTTTCTTTTTTCTTTCCTTTTTTCTTCTTTCCTTCCCTTCCTTCCCTAATCTTTCTTTCTTTCTTTCTTTCTTCCTTCCTTCCTTCCTTCCTTCCTTCCTTCCTTCCTTCCTTCCTTCCTTCCTTCCTTCCTTTCTTTGTCATTTGACATCTGACAGTGTTCCAAAAGGGAATCTTATGCAAAAGGAAGTGTTCCAAACATGGTCCTCATTGCAACTAATGAGGAATATTTTGTACAATCCTATAAAAACATGCATATGTAGCCATCCAACAGAAGTACAGAAGATGCCAAAGAAATTCTGCATTTCTCTGTATTAGCTGTGCTGTTTGGCTCTAATTATGAATTAAAAGCGAACAATTAGAGAAACAACTGTATTTATCAGTAGATAGAAAGTCCTTATGAGCTTGATGAAAAGAGAGAAAAAAATGATCTTGTGATTTTGAAGATAAGAAAAAGTAATTTAAGGAAAGAAGGAAGTTATGGTGTAACTTTAGAGAATGAGGATAATATATATATATATATATATATATTTGTAATTTTCTTGGGAATATTGGAGGATATGCTATATTTATTACCTTTATTTTCTTTTATTTTTTTTTAACTTTGTTTGAAATTTCTCCAATTAAAATTATATAAAAAGGAATTAAAATGGATGAAATTGGTTTGAAATTAGCCAAGTTGCAATGGCAGTAGTTGCATTCTGCTCTTGAACTATAAGTCATTTTGACGAACAAAATAATTCCGTCTGCATAAATTTACAAAATTTTGTAAGCTGAAACTGTTTCCACAATTTGCACCCTTTTGTATCCAGATTATTTATTTATAGTTTCATTTCCCTTCCAAAATACTTTCGGTTAAACTCTTAGCCAACAAAATGGGATATAAGAAAACTTCAGAGCTCTAACTATGCTGGAGGAATTATACCAGTGATGGCGAATCTTTTAGAGACTGAGTGCCCAAACTGCAACCCAAAATCCACTTATGCATCGTCGGATGCCGGGTGGGTGTGGCCCATTGGCTGGGTGTGGCCCATTGAGTAGGCGTGGCTGCAGTGGTAACGGCAGACTGGGTGGGACTAAAAAGTTCAATCAATCAATTCCAACTTTGCAAGATCTTTTTTCCCCCGCAAGAAGTTGAAATTGACTGATTGATTGAACCTTTTTTTTGTTTTTGCACACAGCGGCGGAGACCTAAAGCAAAAAGGTTTTATAAAACCCAACTGAAGGCCTAGGACTGGGGCAACGGTGCGCGTGCCCACAGAGAGGACTCTGAGTGCCGCCTCTGGCACCCATGCCATAGGTTCGCCACCACTGAATTATACAGATGTACAGGCAGTCCTCAACTTATGACGATAACTGAGCCCAAAGTTTTTGTTGCTAAGTGAGACATTTGTTAAGTGCATTTTGCCCCTCTTTATGACTTTTCTTGCCACTGCTGTTAAATAAATCATTGCGGTTGTTAAATTAGTAACATGGTTGCTTAAGGGACTCCTGCTTCCCCATTGATTTTGCTTGTCAGAAGGTCACAAAAGGTCATCACGTGACCCTGGGACATGGCAAACATCATAAATGTGAGTCAGTTGCCAAGAGTCTGGATTTTGAACACATGACCATGGGGATCCTTCAGAGATGGGACGGAATCCTTCTGAGCTGGTTTTTGCCAGGTTCCAAGGACTTCACTCCCTGAGCGTGAACTGTTATCTGCCTAGCACCTCAGCATTCTCAAAATATCTTCTCAGCATCGCATTGGCTGCCAGTGGACCCATCAGGGGGGTGATTGGGAAACCAAAAAAATTGCTTTGTGCTTTGCGAGGGATCTTCATATTCTGCCTGACTGCATCCATTTTCTCTCAGCAAAAGTTCTTTTGATTCAATTCAACAGATTCAAAAATCTCACTTTCCTGAGGGGCCAACTGGGGATGGTCCGACGCATCTCCAGAGATGAAACTGATCTTCTGCTCACAGAAGTGCATGTTTTTGTCCTTTTTTTGTATAAATTTTATTAGTTTTTATAGGGTTAGGAATGAGGTGGAATTGGGATTGGGGTTGGGATTTGGGTTAGGGTTAGGGTTAGGATTAGGGTTGGGGTTGGGATTAGGGTTTTTCCTAATAACATTCTCAATATTTAGCAAACATAATAATTTCTGGGTTCATGTGTTTAACAAAAAATAATAGGTAATAGTTAATTATCATAAACAATATGTTAATTAATGGCTCAATAGTCTTCTTCTCGCTAATATATATTCAAAGTTACATATCACATTCCTTTCTCTCTAACTCATGTTTCTAGCCATTGATAGAAATTATCCCATGTTCTAAAGTACACTGAGTCTTCTTTCTCTTTTATCTTTAAAATCAATCTGTCCATTTCTGCACACTCTAGAATTTTCTTAATGAATGCTTCTTCAGTTGGTAAATTTTCAGTTTTCCAATGTTGGGCAAATACAATTCTTTCTGCAGTTAGTACGTGCATGTTTTCATCTTGATCCGGAATTAAAGCTTGATCAAGGGTTGTATGTGAAAGCCTGGAATTTTCATAAAAGGTATAGATCAGGTTGTGCACAATTAACTAGTGGAACAGCTTGCCACCAGACATTGTGGGTGCTTCATCATTGGAGGTGTCGTGGAAAAATCCAATGGTTTTTAAAAACCCACAGAGGTTTTTTTTTTAATTGAAATTTTTATAAACATTTTACAATAAAATCCCTCCCCACCTCTCCCCCTCCCCCCTCCCATTAACCCTCCCCCCCTTCCCAGAGCTGAATACAGAGATAAAAACAACAAAAGAAAAACATAAAAAATTAAATAAACATCAAACAATTATATATAAATCCTAAAAAGTTTTTAAACCCCTTTAACTCCATTACAATAAAATCAACAAATCTAAACATAACAAATTTATACAATAAGTTGTTCAAAAGCTAAATAATACTTTCTAATCCCATATTTGTTCTGAACAAAATTTACCCATCTTTTCCATACAGAGTTGTATCTCTCTTGTGAATGGTCTTTCAGATAAGCTGATATTTTTGCCATTTCTGATAAATAAGAAACTTTAAAAAACCATTCCTCTAAGGTAGGCAAGGAGTCTTTTCTCCAATATTGCCCAATCAATAACCTTGCTGCCGTAATAAAATTGAACATTAAAATAATCTCTTTGCTATCACAATCTTCAATAATACCTAACAAAAATAATTGTGGTGTAAATTTTATCTTTCAATTAAAATTTTTTTGCGTATTCCACCAAATCTTGATCCAAAAAGCCTTTATATTTCTACAAGACCACCAAATATGATAATAAGTTGCATCCATACAGCCACATCTCCAACATTTGGGCTGTCAATTAGAATACATACGAGACATCTTTTGTGGATCAAGGGGCCATCTATAAAACATTTTATAAAAAAATTTCTCGTAAACCCACAGAGGTTTTTAAGAAGAGACTGGACAGCCACTTGTCTGAAATGGTATCAGATCTCCTTTCTGGATTAGAAGACCTCCAAAGTCCTTCACAGCTCTATTCTGATTGATTGATTGATAAATAACATTTTATGCACCCCTGCGGAACATCAAAGTTCATATACCTTACAGAAGGAGCAGCATAGCTTCTTCAAATCTTTCCATGGTTTTCTCTACATGCCAAGTTGTTTCTCTTCGTTTGGTGGTCTCTGAGCTTGATTATTTCCTTGCAGATGTTTCACTGCCCAAATAGTTAACAACATGGGTAACTGGAATATTGTGATCTTCTTTATTGTCCAAGTGTGATGGGGCATACAAGGAATTTGTCTCTGGTGCATAAGCTCTCAGTGCACACACATACACACAAGAAAGTGATAGCCACAATCATAAATCAGAGATACAATCATAAATTATAACAAGTGAAAAATCATAAAATACCAATAGGAAGAGGTGGTAGGAAAGATGAGAAAGATGAGAAAGATAATAGCAATACAGCCCTACTACATGGGTAAATATACAGTATTTAGGCTGTGAGGTATTTAGCACAATGAGGGCATGGGGAGAGAAAAAAACAACCTTATATTTGTGTCTAGTTGTTTTTGCATGCAATGCCTTATAGTGGTTTCCAGAGGGGAGAAGTTGAAACAATTTATGAGGGGTCTATATATATTTTCTCAGCCCTCTTTCTGGCTCATGCAGTATACAGGTCCTCCATGGAAGGCAGGCTGGTTGAAATTGTTTTTTTTTTTTTTTTCCTGCAGTCCTAACTACTTGTTAAAGTCTGTACCTGTCCTATTTGGTGGCTGTGGCAAACCAGATAGTAGAGGTACAAACGACAGACCCAATAATTCCTCTGCAGAGCAGATGGTTTGACTATCATCAAGCTGAGAGAGCACCAACGACCCCTCATTTCAATCCTGAGCTACACATGTTCTCCTTTATTGGAGAAATTGGAACTATTGCTTTTGTCTCCAGGATCTGCTTTCAAAACGTGTATCCCCAAACTGCCAGAATGTTCATCTGCTTTGTGTTTTGAGAAGAAATAGTTGTTGTTGCTGTTGTTAGTTGCGAAGTCATGTCCGACCCATCGTGACTCCATGGACAACGTTCCTCCAGGCCTTCCTGTCCTCTACCAACTTCTGGAGTCCATTTAAGCTCACACCTACTGCTTCAGTGACTCCATCCAGCCATCTTATTCTCTGTCGTCCCCTTCTTCTATTGCCCTCCATCTTTCCCAGCATTAGGCTCTTCTCCAGTGAGTCCTTCCTTCTCATTAGGTGGCCAAAGTACTTGAGTTTCAACTTCAGGATCCGGCCTTCTAAAGAGCAGTCAGGGTTGATCTCCTCTAGGACTGACCAGTTTGAACGCCTTGCAGTCCAAGGGACTCGCAGGAGTCTTCTCCAGCACCAAAGTAATAGTTAGAGTTCATCAAAGTTCCTTTTTGATTTTTTTATTGCTTAGTTCTGATGCAGATGTGTGATAACTTTTGCTTAAGGACTTGTCAATAATAGTTGCTGCTTAATTCCACTCAAGGGTCTTTAGAAGCATTTCAGCGTTCAATATTTTATAACTGATATTCATCAGCACATGATAGTTTATTTAAATGTATTCTAGTATAGGCCAGCATTTTATGCCTGGTAATATTTGTTGACGGTCATAAAATATTGTTAAGGTTCATGTCTATCAAACGATCAAGAAGTGAGGCTAACTTAAAATAATTCCCCCCCCCCAAGAAATAGCATTCAAACCTGCCAGTTCAGCTTTTTGAAATTAAATTTAACTTTAGAAAGAAAGGAAAACAAATATGGTGCTGTGGGCAATGGGACAAAGTTGTCAATATCCCATTATTTTTGTTAAGAGTGTTTTTGGTTTGTTTTAGCCACCGACATCAAAAAGTTAAATTCAAATATTATTTAATGCCAACTGGAGAAAAGAGAGACAGTGGTGTTTTGGGTTTTTTTTTATAAAAAAAATGAGGTCATGTTTATTGTATGTTTTGCAAACATCAACATGATCTGCGAGGATGCAAACAAAAGACTGATGAAAAATTCAGTGGGTTTTGCATTATATTTCTTGACTTTGATGGTTCTGTTAACTCGACCTTCTTTTTGTTTTGTTTGTAAACTCTGGTGGAGTTTGTAAACTCCAGTGGAGTCAGAACATATGGTCAGAGAATTTCATTTTTTTTCCAAGTACCACTTGTTTAAACATTGCCCATTATAAACTCTTTGTAAATATATAACTAAGATACCATTTTTAAGAAAAAGAAAATCCACATCTCTCTGTGTGTGGTATGGTTGATTCGCTGGGCATTTCTCTGTGTTTGGCTTTATTGGACATCACACACCATCTGGAAAAACTTAAAAAATATAGTCATACACGTTGAATATTATGAGATTTCTTTCGTCTCTCTCTCTCTCTGTGTCCCTCCCTCCCTCTCTCTTTCTGTCTCCCTCCCTCTCTCTCTCTCTCTCTCCCTGCCTCTTTCTCCCTCCCTCCCTCTATCTCTCTCTTTCTCTCTCTCTCCCTCTCTCTCTTTTTCTCTCTCCCTTTCTCCCTCTCTCCCTTTCTTCCTCTCTCTCTTTCTCTCTCTTTTTCTGCCTCCCTCTCTCCCTCTCTCTTCTTTCTGCCTCCCTCCCTCTCTTCTCTTTCTTCCTCCCTCTCTCTCTTTCTTTCTTTCTGCCTCCCTCTCTCTTTCTCTCTCTCTTTCTGCCTCCCTCCCTCTCTCCCTCTCTCTCCCTGCCTCTTTCTCCCTCCCTCCCTCTATCTCTCTCTTTCTCTCTCTCTCCCTCTCTCTCTTTTTCTCTCTCCCTTTCTCCCTCTCTCCCTTTCTTCCTCTCTCTCTTTCTCTCTCTTTTTCTGCCTCCCTCTCTCTTTCTCTCTCTCTTTCTGCCTCCCTCCCTCTCTTCTCTTTCTTCCTCCCTCTCTCTCTTTCTCTTTCTTTCTGCTTCCCTCTCTCCCTCCCTCTGTATTTCTCTATCTCTCTGTCTCCCTTCCTCTCTCACTCTCTCCCTGCCTCTATCTCCCTCTCTCTCTTTCTTTCTTTCTTTCTTTCTTTCTTTCTTTCTTTCTTTCTTTCTTTCTTTCTTTCTTTATTTATTTATGAGACTTATATACCGCTTTAAGTGCAAGCACTCTCTAAGCGGTGTACACCAGTAAGCAATGTGTGTATATATATATATATATATATATATATAGGTCTTTGGTTGTTCGGGTTTTCTCCCGCGTAAAATTGGAAGTGTCTTGGCGACGTTTCGACGAAGTCCCATTCGTCATCTTCAGGCTGGTGTTTTCAGCTTCGTGCTTCGAGCAGCAATGTGTGGTCTTAGCTGTTTCTTCCTTTTAACTGCCAGTGGGGGTATGAACTGATTGGGTGGGAGCTTGGCTGTGTTCTGATTGGGTGGAGGTGTGTTCTGATTGGTTAGGGGCGTGGCTGTGCTCTGATTGGCTGGGGGTTGGCTGTGCTCTGATTGGCTGGGGGGTTGGCTGTGCTCTGATTGGCTGGGGGAGTGTTATGTTTGGTTGTGCTCAGGTTAGTCTGAGTTGCAGAGGGGTTTAAGATTTTGGGCTGCCTTGCTATTTTTTGGCTTCGCGTTTGTGGTCGTGCCTCATTTTCATGGAGGGTGTCAGTTTGCTTCGTGTATGGATTGGAGGGCTTTAAAGTGGCTAATGATGCAGCTCTGGTCTGGCTTCTGGTTTGTGGTCGTGCCTCATCATCGGTGTGGCTTTGGGTTTGCTTTTTGCGTGGATGTGTGGTGGTGACATCCTGTGTGGTTTTTGTGAGTGTGGGTCTGGTATCATTTTTTGTGTTAGGGAGTCGTTTGTCAATAAGGGCGGGTTTCCAAATGGCTGGTAGGCGGGAGGTATCATCTCGCTTGTTCATGCTGTGTGGGCGTTTTTCTATCTCGATGGCTTCTCTGATTATTCTGTTATTAAAATGTTCACTTTTGGCAATGGTTCTGGTATTTTTAAAGTCAATTTCATGTCCTGTGGCTTTAAGGTGTTGGACCAGGGAAGATGTTGGTTCCTCTTTTTTGACTGAGTTCTTATGTTCTTCAATGCGTGCACTTATTCTTCTGTTGGTTTGTCCGATGTATGTGGTGGGACAAGTGGTGCATGGGATTTCGTATACTCCTTGATTTTCTAATTCAATTTTATCTTTGGGGTTTCTAAGGATGGTGGATATTTTTCTGTTTGTGCAGAATGCTGTTTTGATGTTGTGTTTATGGAGGATCTTACTGATTCTGTCTGTGGTGCCTTTTATGTATGGGAGGAGGGCTTTGCCGTTTTCTTGTTCTTCGTCTTGGATTTTAGTGGGGGTTTCTTTTTGGATTAGGTTTGTAATCTTATTTCTTTGGAATCCATTGGATGTTAGTACATTGGTGAGAGTGTGTAGTTCGGTTTTTAGGTGTTGTTCGTCAGCTAAGCGTTTTGTTCTGGAGATGAGTGTCTTGGCTACAGAGTTGATCTGTGCTGGGTGGTGGTGTGAGAGAGCGTGCAGATAGCGGTTTGTGTGTGTTTTCTTCTGGTAGATGGTGTGTCCTAGGGAGCCATTGGATTTCTTGTAGACTAAGACATCCAGGAAGGGAAGTTGGTTGTTAGCTTCTGTTTCCATGGTGAACTGTATTTTGGGGTGTAGGCTGTTGAGGTGTGTGAGGAAGTTGTCCAGTTTTTCTTTCCCATGTGGCCAGATTATGAAGGTGTCGTCTACGTATCTGAGCCAGAGTTTGGGTTTGTGATCCGATTTTTCTAGAGCTTGGGTTTCAAAGTGTTCCATGTAGAGGTTGGCAATGACAGGTGAGAGGGGTGATCCCATGGGTGCTCCTTCTGTTTGTTTGTATTTTTGTCCATTATAGATGAAGTATGTGTTGGATAGGCAGTGGTTGGTCAGATCTAAGATGTGTTTGGGGGGGTTATATTTGTTTTGGATAGCTGTCAAGGCTTCTTTGATAGGCACTTGGGTGAAGAGGGATATGACATCAAAGCTCACGAGTAGGTCGCTGGGCTGTAAGTTTTGTTTCTTTATGATCTCTATAAACTGGAATGAGTTTTTTACGTGTGAGGTGATGGATTCTGCATAGGGCTGTAGTTGTTTGGCGAGAAATTTGGCTAGGTTTTGTAGAGGTGAGCCTATGGAGCTGACTATAGGTCTGAGTGGGGTTCCTTCCTTGTGTATCTTGGGGAGACCATAGAGTTTGGGGCATCTGGATGATTTCTCTCTGGGAATGATTCTTTGCTGGATCTCTTCGCTAATGGGGGAGGCTTTTATTTTGGATCTGGTGGTTTTTTCCAGGTAGGTGGTGGGATCCCACCACCTACCTGGAAAAAACCACCAGATCCAAAATAAAAGCCTCCCCCATTAGCGAAGAGATCCAGCAAAGAATCATTCCCAGAGAGAAATCATCCAGATGCCCCAAACTCTATGGTCTCCCCAAGATACACAAGGAAGGAACCCCACTCAGACCTATAGTCAGCTCCATAGGCTCACCTCTACAAAACCTAGCCAAATTTCTCGCCAAACAACTACAGCCCTATGCAGAATCCATCACCTCACACGTAAAAAACTCATTCCACTTTATAGAGATCATAAAGAAACAAAACTTACAGCCCAGCGACCTACTCGTGAGCTTCGATGTCATATCCCTCTTCACCCAAGTGCCTATCAAAGAAGCCTTGACAGCTATCCAAAACAAATATAACCCCCCCAAACACATCTTAGATCTGACCAACCACTGCCTATCCAACACATACTTCATCTATAATGGACAAAAATACAAACAAACAGAAGGAGCACCCATGGGATCACCCCTCTCACCTGTCATTGCAAACCTCTACATGGAACACTTTGAAACCCAAGCTCTAGAAAAATCGGATCACAAACCCAAACTCTGGCTCAGATACGTAGACGACACCTTCATAATCTGGCCACATGGGAAAGAAAAACTGGACAACTTCCTCACACACCTCAACAGCCTACACCCCAAAATACAGTTCACCATGGAAACAGAAGCTAACAACCAACTTCCCTTCCTGGATGTCTTAGTCTACAAGAAATCCAATGGCTCCCTAGGACACACCATCTACCAGAAGAAAACACACACAAACCGCTATCTGCACGCTCTCTCACACCACCACCCAGCACAGATCAACTCTGTAGCCAAGACACTCATCTCCAGAACAAAACGCTTAGCTGACGAACAACACCTAAAAACCGAACTACACACTCTCACCAATGTACTAACATCCAATGGATTCCAAAGAAATAAGATTACAAACCTAATCCAAAAAGAAACCCCCACTAAAATCCAAGACAAAGAACAAGAAAACGGCAAAGCCCTCCTCCCATACATAAAAGGCACCACAGACAGAATCAGTAAGATCCTCCATAAACACAACATCAAAACAGCATTCTGCACAAACAGAAAAATATCCACCATCCTTAGAAACCCCAAAGATAAAATTGAATTAGAAAATCAAGGAGTATACGAAATCCCATGCACCACTTGTCCCACCACATACATCGGACAAACCAACAGAAGAATAAGTGCACGCATTGAAGAACATAAGAACTCAGTCAAAAAAGAGGAACCAACATCTTCCCTGGTCCAACACCTTAAAGCCACAGGACATGAAATTGACTTTAAAAATACCAGAACCATTGCCAAAAGTGAACATTTTAATAACAGAATAATCAGAGAAGCCATCGAGATAGAAAAACGCCCACACAGCATGAACAAGCGAGATGATACCTCCCGCCTACCAGCCATTTGGAAACCCGCCCTTATTGACAAACGACTCCCTAATACAAAAAATGATACCAGACCCACACTCACAAAAACCACACAGGATGTCACCACCACACATCCACGCAAAAAGCAAACCCAAAGCCACACCGATGATGAGGCACGACCACAAACCAGAAGCCAGACCAGAGCTGCATCATTAGCCACTTTAAAGCCCTCCAATCCATACACGAAGCAAACTGACACCCTCCATGAAAATGAGGCACGACCACAAACGCGAAGCCAAAAAATAGCAAGGCAGCCCAAAATCTTAAACCCCTCTGCAACTCAGACTAACCTGAGCACAACCAAACAGAACACTCCCCCAGCCAATCAGAGCACAGCCAACCCCCCAGCCAATCAGAGCACAGCCAACCCCCCAGCCAATCAGAGCACAGCCACGCCCCTAACCAATCAGAACACACCTCCACCCAATCAGAACACAGCCAAGCTCCCACCCAATCAGTTCATACCCCCACTGGCAGTTAAAAGGAAGAAACAGCTAAGACCACACATTGCTGCTCGAAGCACGAAGCTGAAAACACCAGCCTGAAGATGACGAATGGGACTTCGTCGAAACGTCGCCAAGACACTTCCAATTTTACGCGGGAGAAAACCCGAACAACCAAAGACCTACATACAAACACCCGTGAAAACCTCAGAAACACACATATATATATATATATATATATATATATATATATATATATATATATATATATATATATTTACATTGCCCCCAACAATCTGGGTCCTCATTTTACCTACCCCGGAAGGATGGAAGGCTGAGTCAACCTTGAGCCGGTGAGATTTGAACCGCTGACCTGCTGAACACAGTCAGCTAAAGTGGCCTGCAGTACTGCACTCTAACTGCTGCGCCACCTCGGCTCTTTCTCTCTCTCCCTTTCTCCCTCTCTCCCTTTCTCCCCCCCTCTCTCTCTTTTTCTGCCTCCCTCTCTCCCTATCTCTTCTCTTTCTCCCTCCCTCTCTCTTTCTCTCTCTCTCTCTTTCTGCCTCCCTCCCTCCCTCTCTTCTCTTTCTTCCTCCCTCTCTCTTTCTTTCTGCTTCCCTCTCTCCCTCCCTCTCTCTCTTTCTCTATCTCTCTTTCTGTCTCCCCCCCCTCTCTCTCCAAGTTATCATAACTTGAGAGAAGAGAGAAAATTGAAGAGCAAAGGAACATATTGAAATATTGAATCATTTTTCCCTCCACTCTTTCCAGAGTCTCAACATCCGTTTGATATTGTGGTGTCCAAAAGTGCTCAAAAGTTTGCTTTCTCTTCTCTCCTTTCAGGTGATTACTGTATTTTTATTGCAACTTCAGTTTCAGATCCCAGTACGTGACCTTATCAAGTTTCATATAGGTCAAAATATGCAGCACTGCTACATATTTTATTCATCCTGATGAGGTTTACATCACTTTTCTCTAAAGTCACTGTCACAATTTTCTTATCATTTTTAACAGAAGGGAGGAAGCAAAATATTTGTGTCCTGCACCAAATCTCCTTCTTAGTGATTTTGAAGTGACAGATGATTGCTGAAAGAACAACAATATATTCTAGTATGACAAATAATGGCCTAAAAGAGGAAAGGGAAGGGAAGGGAAGGAAGGGTAGAATGGGGAAAGGAGGAAAAAAAGGAAAGGAAAGAAAGAATGGGGAAAGAAGAAAGAAAGAAAGAAAGAAAGAAAGAAAGAAAGAAAGAAAGAAAGAAAGAAAGAAAGAAAGACAAAGGGAAGGGAAAGAAAGGAAAGGACAGATAGAATGGAAAGTAAAGTAAAGGAAGAATGGGGAAAAAAGGAATGGAGGGAAGGAAGAATGGAGAAAGAAAGAAAGAAAGAAAGAAAGAAAGAAAGAAAGACAGACAAAGGGAAGTGAAAGAAAGGAAAGGACAGATAGAATGGAAAGGAAAGGAAAGGAAAGCAAAGGAAGAACGGGGAAAGAAGGAAGGGAGGAAGGAAGGAAGGAAGGAAGAAAGCGAAA
Organism: Crotalus tigris; assembly: GCF_016545835.1. Classification (NCBI taxonomy): domain Eukaryota; kingdom Metazoa; phylum Chordata; class Lepidosauria; order Squamata; family Viperidae; genus Crotalus; species Crotalus tigris. The sequence goes on along the minus strand of NW_024098387.1, from coordinate 40,836 downwards.
GAAAGAAAGTAAGAAAGAAAGACAAAGGGAAGGGAAAGAAAGGAAAGGACAGATAGAATGGAAAGGAAAGGAAAGGAAAGCAAAGGAAGAACGGGGAAAGAAGGAAGGGGGGAAGGAAGGAAGGAAGAAAGAGAAAGAAAGAAAGTAAGAAAGAAAGACAAAGGGAAGGGAAAGAAAGGAAAGGACAGATAGAATGGAAAGGAAAGGAAGAACGGGGAAATAAGGAATGGAGGGAGAGAAGAAGGGGGAAAGAAAGAAAGAAAGAAAGAAAGAAAGAAAGAAAGAAAGAGGGAAGGAAAGGAAAGGACAGATAGAATGAGGAAAGAAGGAAGGAAGGAAGGAAGGAAGGAAGGAAGGAAGGAAGGAAGGAAGGAAGGAAGGAAGGAAGGAAGGAAATACAATGCCATTTTCAAAAGTTATTCTTTCTCCCCTAGATTTATTAAATTCCTGGATTTTATATTTCTGAAGCAACAACCGTAATGAAACTGAGAAGTGCAAGAACATGAAAGCTGTTCCTATCACCAGTAAATGAAGAGATAGGATGCTACTGGGGCACCCTGATTCTCTTGCATCTTCCAGTGATCATTATCTAATTGCACCATTTTATCAGCTCTGAGAAGAAAAAAAGTGAAAAAAATAGCATTTGGCTTTTATCTATATTCTTATAGGGGAAAAAAAAAAAAAACTTTTGGCATCTGTGCATCTTTTGTATGTTTTGTCCAACTCTCAACTTCCACTTCAGATAGATGGTCTGTCAATATTCTGCATTACTCAGAAATCTGTTGTAACCTTAAAAAAAATCAAAAGGAAGGTATGTTATTGATGGACCACTTTAGGGAACCTTGTAGGAAGGGTGGAGAATTTGGAGGGAGGAATATGTCATATTCTCCATAGAACTAAGTTAAGCAGACACCTATGATCCGATAATGTGGTATTCACCACTCTGTATTTTTCACATTGATGAGTGAGTAGTAATCCAAAATGACCATCGGGTGTCTCTATATGTGTGTTTGTGTTTGAGAGAGAGAGAGGGAGGGAGGGAGGGAGGGAGGGAGGGAGAGAAGAGAAGAGGAGAGAAGAGAAGAGAAGAGAAGAGAAAGGGAAAAGAATGAGACAGAGGAAAGAGAGAGGAAAGAAAGAGAGAGGAAATAGAGAGAGAGAGAGAGAAGAAAAAAGAGAGGGAAAAGAAAGAGAGAGGAAGGAAAGAGAGAGAGAAGAGAAAAGAAGGAAAAGAATGAGAGAGGAAAAAAAAAGAAAGAAAGAAAGAAAGAAAGAAAGAAAGAAAGAAAGAAAGAAAGAAAGAGGAAGGAAAGAGAGAGAGAGAAAAGAGAGGGGGAAGAATGAGAGAGGGAAGAAAAAGAGGGAAGAGAAAGAAAGAAAGAAGAGAAAAGAGAGGGGAAAGAATGAGAGAGAGGAAAGAAAGAGGAAAGAGAAAGAAAAAGAGAAGAAAAAGAGAAAGGAAAGAAAGAGAGAAGGAAGTGAAAGAAAGAAAGAGAGAGAGAAGAGAAAAGAGAGGGAAAAGAATGAGAGAGCAGAAAAAAGAGGAAAGAGAAAGAAAGAGAGAGAGAGAAGAGAGGGAAAAGAATGAGAGAGAGGAAAGAAAAAGAGAAAAGAGAAAGAGAGAGAGAAGAAAAAGTGAGAGGAAAGAGAGAGAGAGAGAGAGAGAGAGAGAGAGAGAGAGAGAGAGAGAGAGAGAGAGAGAGAGGAAGGAAAGAGAAGGAGAGAATCAAGTCAATTCCACACTCCCTACTAGCACCAAAGATGTTGCCTATTTTGGGTAGAGAGAGAGAAAGATGCCGGATATCAGTCTGAATAGTATGGCCCAGAACTGTGTGATACTCAGATCGTTCTCAACTTACAACTACGACCGAGCCCAAAATTTCCACGACTAAGCAAGAGATTTGCTAAGTGAGTTTTGCTTCATTTTATGACCTTTCTTGCCCCTGTCATTCAGCAAATCACTGGAGCTCTTAAGTTAGCCAAACAGTTGCAAAGTGAACCTGGCTTCCCCATTGACTTGGCTTATCAAAAGGGGAATCACATGAAGCCAGGGTATTGGCAACCGTCATAAATATGAGTCAGTTGCCCAGGCTCCGAATTTTGATCATGTGACCGCGGGGGACGCTGCAACCGTCGTAAGAGTAAAAAACAGTCATGTCCCTTTTTTAAAATGCCATCGTAACTTTGAACAATCACTAAATGAAACGTTGTAAATCCAAGAATACTTATATTCATTTTCATTAAATATACAAAATGGATGGGATTTAAAAAAAATACAACACTTCGCAACAGAGACTGTATGCCTTGAACATGAAGCCATTTAAAGAAATAATTTCCATAATACATGACAATGTGAGTATATTTTATGATGCCATTCTGAAGTATGCGTAACGGGAAAAAGGAAGGTTATAGAAACATGATCTTCAAAGTTTTTAATCTTGCAAAGAAGCTATTGTGGAGGGCTTTGGCAGGTCACTGTGTATAATAATACTAATAATACTAATAATACTAATGATACTACTACTACTAATAATAATAATAATAATACCAATAGTAATAGGTGCCTTAGGTGCAATCCCAAAACAACTGGAGCACTACATGAACATCATTGGCATTGACAAATTCACCATTAGTCAATTGCAAAAGGCAGCCTTACTAGGAACTGCTTCCATCCTGGGATGATATCTGTAATACCATCAAACATCCACATCTGATTATCCTAGGCCCTTGGTGAGGACTCGATAGGTAGACAAAAATGCCAAATCCAGTCTGAACATCTGGTTGACTGTGCAATGATTAACAACAACAACAACAACAATAATAATAAAGTTGGAAGGGACCTTGGAGGTCATCTAGTTCAACCCCCTGCTCAGGCAGGAAACCCTATACCATTTCAGACAAATGATTGTCCAGTCTCTTCTTAAAAACTTCCATTTTTGGAGCATTCACTATTTCTGGAGGCAGCTTGTCCTCGCTGTCAGGAAGTTTCTCCTTGGTTCTGGGTTGCTTCTCTCCTTGATTAGTTTCCATCTGTTGCTTCTTATCCTGCCTTCAGGTGCTTTGGAGAACAGCTGGACTCCCTCTTCTTTGGGGCAGCCCCTGAGATATTGGAACACTGCTATCATGCCAGCCCTTGTCCTTCTCTTCGTTAAACTAGATATACCCAATTCCAGCAACCGTTTTTGATATGTTTTAGCCTCCAATCATCTAATCATCTTTGTTGCTCTTCTCTGCACTCTTTCCAGAGTCTCAGCCACTTTTTTATATCGTGGTGACCAAAACTGGATGCAATATTCCAAGTGTGGTCTAACCAAAGCATTGTAAAGTGGTATTAACACTTCACGTGATCTTGATTCTATTCCTCTGTTAATGCAGCCTAGCACTGTGTTAGCTTTTCTGGCAGCTGCAGTACACAGCTGGCTCCTATTTAAGTGATTGTCCACTAGGACTCCAAGATCCCTCTCACAGTTACTACTATCGAGCAAGGTACCACCTGTACTATACCTGTGCATTTTCTTTTTTCTTGCCTAAATGGAGAACCTTACTTCTTGTGAGTTATGATTTTGTTGCAGAAGTTATGATTTTGTATTGATAATTGATATATAAATAATAAACCTGCTGGTCTGTGCTTACCACCAACATTTCAGCTGCAAATAGGAAGAAATATAGACTTGTGTTCTACTAATAATTTTACTTACTTCGCATTGAATTATTTCTGAGAATCAGCATCACACAGGAGACTAGGAATATTGTTCTAAACAGGCAGAACTGCTTATTTACCTGGTTGAAGTCCCAAGGCAAATGTTACAGTCCAAAGTTTTAGATCATCTTTCTCAGGTTGAAAATAATAATAATGGTGTTTATGGGGTCCAGATTTTCAATTCAGAATAGAGCTGGAAGGGACCTTGGAGGTCTTCTAGTCCAGCCCCCTGCTCAAGCAGGAGATCCTACACCACTTCAGACAAGAGGCTGTCCAGTCTCTTCTTAAAATCCACCAGTGAAGAAGCACCTACAATTTCTGGAGGCAAGCAGTTCCACTGGTTAATTGTCCTCATTATTAGGAAGTTTCTCCTTAATTCCAGGTTGCTTCTCGCCTTGGTTAGTTTCCATCCATTGTTTCTTGTCTTGCCTTCTGGTGCTCTGGGAAATAAGCTGAACCCCTCTTCTTTGTGGCAGCCTCTCAGATACTAGAATACTGCTATCATGTCAGTTTGCCAGGCATGTCAAACTAGCGATGTCACGTGATGTCACGTGATGTATCAGAGCTTTTTCTCCATTGCCGGCAATGGGGTGGGCACGGTTTTGGGATGATGCGTCCACCCCATGGGCCGGCAATTTGACACCCCTGCCCTAGGCCTTCATTTCTCTAAACTAGCCAGACGCAAACCTACAACTGTTCTTCATATGTTTTAGTCTCCAGGCCTTTAATTATCTTAGTTGCTCTTCTCTGCACTTTTTTTTCCAAAGTCTCAATATCTCTTTTGTAATGTATTGACCAAAACTGGATGCGGTTGCTAAGATTTTCTATATCAACTCATTGGTAAGGGCATCTCATTTACAATCTTCACACAGAATTTTCTTCCTGTGGTGTTCTTTTCCAATAATGCTTGCAATGATTACAGTGTTTTCTTTATAAAAAATAAAGCGGGTTCCATGTTGTTTACATCCTTCCAGATATGCAATTAGGTATATAACTAATGCTAAACTGCGGTAAGAATCCTAAGTCTCCAACTTTTTATCTTCTGAAATAACTGCCACATATGTTTGCAGTTCACACTTATCTGCAAAAAAAAAAAAGGCTTTAATTTGAGCTATAGAAAGTTTTAGGATATGAGCCCAAGATAAAACACATCCTACAAGGTTAATTTAAAACCTCAGCATGCTATTTCTGTTTTTTTTTTTTTTTTCAAATTTGCATTCCTTCCATGATCCCAGATGGCCTGCCATAAATATATAACAGAGTGAATTTAAAACTTCTCCCTTTAAAAGACTCCTAATGAAGTGAGTAAAAGTCAGTTGTGCCCTGAATTATGGTAAAGCAAAGTGTTTGTCTGTTTGTTTGTTTGTTCCCTTTTGCATGAAATGCAGCCAGAGCGACTGGCAAGATAATAGGTGCACGAATAAGAGACATTTTTTATTTTATTTTTACAATTGTTTCTTCGATCAGATAACACCACTGTTACAGATTCACAAATAAGAACAGTCATTTCAAGGCAGGGAATCAAATCGGGTGCATTTTGCGGTTTCTGGGTTTTTTTTCCCCGTTCGCCTGCAGCTTCTGTTTTTGTTTTTTATAGAAAATGTGTGTGGCAATTTCATTTCTTTACCTGAAGAATGCTGTGATGGGGTTGAGTGGTGTCAAACGATGGGCTATGTAGTTACTGCCAGCTCCAATCTTTCAAGGCAGGTACAGTAAACCTTGACTTACAGCCGTTTGTCCAATGACTGTTCAAAGTTTCAACGGGACTGAAAAAAGTGACATATCACCGTTTTTGACACTTATGTCTCTTGCGGTATCCCCCACAGACATGTAATCAAAATTCAGATTCTTAGCAATTGACTCATATATAATAGTAGTAGTAGTACTAGTAGTAGTAGTAGTAGTAGTAGTAGTAATAGTAATAATAATAATAATAATAATAATAATAATAATAATAATACTTGGGTATCCTTCAAGCTGACAACATCAAGCACACTGAAGTCAAGAAAAAGATTAGAGGTGAATACATCAAGAGAGTGAAGAAGATCTTAAAGTCCAAACTCAATGGAGGAAATACCATAAAGGCAATCAACACCTGGGCAATTCTAGTCATTAGGTAAACAGCTGGAATAGTGGACTGGACTCAAGCAGAACTAAAAGCAATGGATAGGAAGACCAGAAAAATAATGACAATGAATCATGCCCTTCATCCATGCAGTGACATTGACAGACTTTATCTACCAAGGCAAATAGGTGGGCGTGAAATGCTACAAGTACATCAGGTGGTTGAAGAAGAAAAAATGGCTTTGGAAGAATATCTGAAGAACAATGATGAAGATGCATTGAAATTAGTATATCAGGAAGGCTTACTGACTACTGGAGAGACCAAACTGGCCTACAAGAAAGACCAAATGAAAAACAGAATAGAGGCAGGTGAAGACAAAGCACTACATGGCCAATACATTAAAAAAATAGCTGGGAAAGCAGATAATAACAAGACCTGGCAATGGCTAAGAGCAGGAAAATTGAAGAGAGACCGAGGGACTAATTCTGGCTGCACAAGACCAAGCCTTAAGGACAAATGCATATAAAGTCAAAATTGAGAAGACAGCAACAGACAGTAAGTGCCACCTATGCAAAGAAGCTGAAGAAACAGTAGACCACCTGGTAAGCTGTTGCAAAAAGATTGCACAGACTGACTACAAGCAGCGGCATGACAAAGCAGCAACAATGGTGCATTGGAAGATCCGCAAAAAATATCATTTGCCTGTAAGCAAAAACTGGTGGGATCATAAAATAGAGAAAGTCATAGAAAATGATAAAATTAAACTGCTCTGGGACTTCAGAATTCAAACAGACAAACACCTACAACATAACACCCCAGACTTAACAATTGTCGATAAGAAAGACAAAAAAATCTGGATAGTGGATGTGGCAGTGCCTGGAGACAGCAGAATAGAAGAGAAAGAGCTGGAGAAGATAACAAAATACAAAGACCTACAAATAGAAATAGAAAGACTGTGGCAAAAGCAAGCAAGGGTAGTACCAATAGTCATAGGCTCCTTGGGTGCAATCCCAAAACAACTGGAGCACCACTTGAACACCATTGGCATTGACAAATTCGCTATTAGTCAATTGCAAAAGGCGGCCTTACTAGGAACTGCTTCCATCCTGCGACGATATCTGTAATACCATCAAACATCCACATCTGCCTATCCCAGGTCCTGGGTAAGGACTCGATAGGTAGACAAAGTGCCAAATCCAGTCTGAACATCTGGCTGACTGTGCAATGATCCATAATAATAGTAATTGGAAGGGACCTTGGAGGTTATCTAGTCCAACCCCCTGCTCAGGCAGGAAACCTTATACCATTTCAGACAAATGGCTGTTTTGTCCAGTCTCTTCTTAAAAACTTCCAGTGTTGGAGCATTCACCACTTCTGGAGGCAGGTTGTACAAACAGAGGCATAAAATCAAAATAACGTGAAATAGTAGTACTGCTTTACAAAGCATTAGTAAGACCACACCTGGAATACTGCATCTAGGTTTGGTCACCACATTACCAAAAAGAACGTTTGCATGAATTGGGTATGGCCAGTCTAGAGAAAAGAAGGACTGGGGGGACATGATACCACTATTCCAGTATTTAAGGAGCTGTCATAAAGAAGAGGGGGTCAGCTTATTTTCCAAAGTACGAGAAGGCAAGACAAGAAACAATGGATGGAAATTAATCAAGAAGAGAAGCAACCCGGAATTAAGGAGAAAACTTCCTAACAGAGAGGACAATTAACCAGTGGAACAGCTTGCCTCCAGAGGTTGTGGGTGCTCCATCACTGGAGGCTTTCAAAAAGAGACAGGGGTTTGGACTAGAACAACTTCAAGGTCCTTTCCAACTCTATTGTTCTATGAAACGAAGCGATGCCAATGAAAGGCAGCTTCTGCCTACACAGTGGAGTAACAGCTAGAAATTAATGGGTCACTTGCTAAGAAGAGGGCCTCTCAACTCTACTACCATTCACACAAGTTTTTCTGATGGTGTCATTAGGTTATTTTTCAAACCCACTCATCTCTGGAAGGAGATCAGAGATTGCCTGCGTTCCCAAAAGAGGCAAATAGGGTGGAAATAGCACGGAAGACATGCCTTTCCTGCTTCTGATTGAGAATACAAATGAGGCCAACAATCACACATTATTTTGGATGCTCGGGGAAGTTATTTTCAGAAACTCTGCTTTACTTGTTTTTCTTCAATAAGTTTGCATATGATAAGTTTAAGAACATAGAGAAGGCCGGAACTCGATTTGAAGAGTATATATCGTATGTATAAGAATTAATTTGTCAGTTAATAAGAAGATGGAATGTCTTCAACTGTTAAAACTCAATCATTTTAGACAGAAGACAGACAGACAGGTGATAGAGAAATAGATAGATGATAGATAGATAGATAGATAGATAGATAGATAGATAGATAGATAGATAGATAGATAGAGAAATAGAGAAATAAATGATAGATAGACTGTAGAGATAGAGATGGAGATGAAAAAAGATAGATAGTAGATAGATAGATAGATAGATAGATAGATAGATAGATAAATAGATAGATAGATAGATAGATAGATAGATATGGATAGATAGATAGATAGATAGATAGATAGATAGATAGATAGATAGATAGATAGACTGTAGAGATAGAGATGGAGATGGAAAAAGATAGATAGTAGATAGATAGATAGATAGATAGATAGATAGATAGATAGATAGATAGAGATAGAAAGATATACTGTAGAGATAGAGATGGAGAGAAAGAGAGAGAGAGAGATAAATAAAGAGAACAAGAGAGAGAGAGATGGAGATATAGAAAATGTGTGTGTGTGTATTTATTTGAGAGTGTGTTATATCTCTCTATGTGTATGCATACACCACACATGCATATATGAGATTATATATTTGAGTTTGTGTGTGTTTGTGTCTGTGTGTTTGTAAAAGGGTGAATGAGAATGGCTCGGTCTGTTATTTATTGTAAGCTGGCCTAATTTGCCTTTTACCCAATTTGCACTTCCGAACTAATACACAATCATATTAACTGAAACACAAACATTCACACCTCTAATTTTGGGGACGCAGATGAATGCGTCCAAAACACACGCCGTAGTTTCCTGCCTACGAAAGACAGGAGATCTTTGAGAGGGAAAGAAACGCCAGGAACTTGTTTGATCTATGAGAAGTTTAGGCCAACTGCAAGGACAGAAGGTCCCCCAAAAAGAATCTAAAGCCAGTTTCTGATATGTGCCCTTGTCTTTCCTCCTTGCCTTTTAGTGCTTAACCACTAGCATTTAAGGCTTCTGCACTTTCTCCTAGTTAATATTTTTTTTTAAAAAAAATTGATTCTGTTTTTATTGGATTCCTTTCTTCCCCAACAAGAAGCTAAGGTTTAGACAGGGGACTTCTGAGTCAGCTTATGCCCACAGCAGCCAAACTATAGTTTTAGCAGTTCAGCAGCTATTTAATTTTAATTGCTCCCCAAGCATAGGCCAATTCCAGATAGGAGGGAAAAAATGGAACAAGTCTTGTTCAGAAAGTCTTTGAAGCCCGTAGAACCTGCACTGACATTGCCCCGGGCATCCATCCTTGCATTTATATGGAAGGAAAAAGGAACGATACATTTGCTGAACACTTCTGCTGCGTGTCTACAATAGCACATTTATGGGAAAATATCTTGTCAAGAGCAGATGAAGCTATTCCTGACGACCGGACTTCGTGTTATAGATCTTAAACAGGTGTAAGGCTGGATGTAATAAAGATAAAGGCAAACAAATTTACAAAGTTTAGGCATTACATCCCCGCATTCCATCGGGTTTTCATCCAAACTGGGGTTTTACGATGTTCTGTCAATCAACCAGAAGTAGCATAAAGCCTTTCACCGTATGCAAAGACATTTATAAGCAAAAGCAAAATGTTGTTTTTCCAAGAGGTTTATAATAGAATAACAGAATAAATAAATATAAGAGTTGGAAGCGACTTTAGAGGTGGTGATGATGATGATGGTGATAATGATGGTGATGATGATGATGATAATGATGATGATATTGTTGTAAGAGACTTAGGAGTCATCTAATCCAGTCCCCTGCTCAGGTAGGAAACCCTATACCATTTCAGACAAATGGCTGTCTCTTCTTAAAATCTTTCAGTGTTGGAGCATTCACTGCTTCTGGAGGCAGGTTGTTCCACTGATGAATTGTTCTCACTGTCAGGAAGTTTCTCCTTAGTTCTAGGTTGCTTCTCTCCTTGATTAGTTTCCATCCGTTGCTTCTTGTCCTGCCATCAGGTGCTTTGGAGAATAGCTTGACTCCCTCTTCTTTGTGGCAGCCCCTGAGATACTGGAAAATGGCTATCATGTCACCCCTCATCCTTCTCTTCATTAAACTAGACATGCCCAATTCCAGCAACCATTCTTTATATGTTTTAGCCTCCAGTCCCCTAATCATCTTTGTTGCTCTTCCAGTCCTACTCCGTGCTCAGGCATAAGACCCTATACCATTTCAGATAAATGATTGTCCAATCTCTTCTTTAAAACCTCCAGTGATGGAGCACCCACACCTTTTGAAGACAAGCCATTCCACTGGTTAATTGTTTCCACTGTCAGGAACTGTCTCCATAGTTCTAGGTTGTTTCTCTTCTTGATCGGTTTCCATCCATCACTTCTTGTTCTGCCTTCAAGTGCTTTGGAGAATGTGTGGACTCCTATTTAGGACAAATATTTTAGGAACTAATTAGGGAAATGATCTGATATTCCAAGCGATTCAGCATCGGTACAAAAGATTGATAGCTACAAGTAAAATTCCAATTTCTCCAGAAGGAGCAATTTTAAGAGGTGATAAAAACTCAGCACTGACTGGATTTTCCCCAAATCCTTCGTCTAATGTAAAGTTCAAGTGGAATTAAAGGTACTTCATCAGACAAGAACAAACTTGATTTTTTTTTTTTTGAGGGGAGTAACGAAAATGGCAATGAGAAGAGAATTTTGTATGGCTAGTGAATTCATGCTAGTGAAAAACGAGGCATGAACTACATTTTACTGTTATTATGAGATTATATTGGAGTGTCACATATACAGGTGAAGGAGACAGGGGTTAATAACTACAGACAGACAGACAGACAGGTAGATAGGTAGGTAGATAACAAATAGGACATAGATGATAGATAGATAGATAGATAGATAGATAGATAACAAATAGGTGACATAGATGATAGATAGATAGATAGATAGGGGAGAGAGAGAGAGAGAGAGAGAGAGAGAGAGAGAGAGAGAGAGAGAGAGAGAGAGAGAGCTGACAGACAGACAGACAGACAGACAGATAGATAGGGGAGAGAGAGAGAGAGAGAGAGAGAGAGAGAGAGAGAGAGCGAGAGCTTACAGACAGACAGACAGACAGACAGACAGACAGACAGACAGACAGACAGACCGATAGATAGATAGATAGATAGATAGATAGATGGATATTACATTGATGCAAAAGGAGAATAGATCAACTGTATCATTCTAGGATCAAAATTGGTTTAAGACCAGTATTTAGCTTTCATAAGATTCCAAAATTAAGTTTGGATGGTGAAGAAAAAACCTTCTCTGATTTGGTATGTTACACAGGTGTCAAAAATGACCACTTGGATGCATATTTATTAGACAGTCTGATCTTTTAGAAACTGATTTTCTAGGAAATGTAGATATATATACATACCAGTTTGGTCATTAATTCATGCAATTATTTCAGGCATGAGAATTATCATTTTTAATTTGGCAGCCACAAACTAACACCCCCAGCGTGTGCTCATGACGCCCACCTCAAATGAGTAATAAAATGAGTTGACTAAGTTGATTAAGTCAATAAAACTATTGGAATTGCTTCAGTAATTTTGCTTATCCAAACTCTTTCACTGTTCATAATTCTTCGCCTTTCTGTCTCAATGTTTGTTTGTTTGTTTGTTTCTAAAAAAACAACAACAACTGATGACAATAATGTGGACTACTAATTCAAGAAGTAAATTAAAATGGACATAAAATGGTAATGGAGCTCATAATTTTGGGCAATCACTCCTCCGAAGTCTAATTATCGAAATATTTCAGCGCACAAACAAAATTGTAACATGAAAAAGATACTTCGTTTATTCACTTAAATTATTTCATTCCTGCAGAAAGATTGGCTAGGAATGAACATGTAAATAAGTACCAGTATTTCTCTGTGGTGGTTTCATCTTTGTTTATTCAGTTTCTTTATCTGAATAAGGGGCTCCCTCATGGCTGCAAAAAGAAGGCAAGATTAAAGACAAACCAAAAAAATAAAACCTACTGCATTTTGGCATTCTCCAGAAAGAATTCGCCCCAGGACCTAACTAACCCAATATATTTTAAAACAAAGATGGTTACTTTGATCCAAAAAACATTCTTAAGGTAACATTAATTATAAGAGGGGAAGATCAAAATGAAGTTGCAAAATATTTTGATTAAAGTTCATTTTTCAACCACTTTTGGATAGTCCTCACGTTAAGAGTATTTCAGTATTTGAGGGGCTGCCACAAAGAAGAGGACATCAAGCTATTCTCCAAAGCATCAGAGGGCAAGACAATAAACAATGGTTGGAAACTGACCAAAGAGAGAAGCAACCTGGAATTAAGAAGAAACTTCCTGACAGTGAGGACAATTAACCACTGCCTTCAGAAATCATGGGCGCTCCATCACTGGAGATTTTTAAGAAGAGACTGAACTTGTCTGAGATGCTATAGGTACTCCTGCTCCAGCAGGGGGCTGGACTAGAAGACCTCCAAGGTCCCTTCCAGCTCTATTCTATTCTAAACAGGTTGTTTAGTGACTGATCAAAGCTATGATGGACTCCCCCCAAAATAATTAACTTAGGAATTATCTTCAAAATTATGTCTGTTGCACCACTCAACGGTCATATGATCACATTTTGGCACTTCACAACCTGCTTGTATTTACAACCAGTTACAGCGTCCTGGATCAAATGATCATATTTTATGATTATTTGCCATTTTCAGCAAAAAAAGAGACAAAAAATACCCATTGAATAAGCAGGATTCAGGCTTATGAGCAAGTGATTTGCTTAGACCACAGGGACCTGCTTAACGTCTATCATAAAAATCATCGTAAAACTATTTTTTTTTAATACTATCTACACTTCAGGGATTGACATTAAGAATTTTGCTATTTACATCAAGTTTCTGTCAAGATAATACAACCTTCTACCAGAACTTTAATGGGCCAGATTGGATGCTGGCTTAATACATAATAGGATTTTTAATTTCCCTTGATTTTGCAACATTGGGACTTCCATAATTCAAATCAGTAACAACTCAGGTTAAAAGAGAAAATAAGAGAAACAACTGTAATAAGAAAAAAAATCAGAAAAAAAAACAGTTGAGGAGATTGAAGAGCATTTAGAATGAATCACCAAGGGTTTAGCAAAAATAATTTCACGATCAAAATATGGATGAGTGTCTTTTTCTGCTCAATGTTAATGGCTAACTAACGCTAATGGAGAGCTATGATAGATTAGATGAATATGAATATTTTATTATGGTCACTGATCAGTATTGCAAAGAAAAAGCACATTAAAAATAAATTAAGGCAAAAAACCAAAACAAGATAACATATTACAACTGGTAGTGAATTCGTCAGTGGATAATAAACGTTTGGCTCATTCTACTACAGACAGTATAATGAAAATAATCTGTGTTCAAGGAGACTGAATCATACTGATAACTATGTGTAAAAAAAAAATCCTAGGTTAGACATGCAATGTAGGATCTTGAATTTAACACACACACACACACACACACACACACATACCAATTTAATTCACTAATTCAGCTAGGATATATTCTTTTTTTGTTGTTGTTATTCCCATGGGGGGGGATTAATTCTAGCTTTCCTGTCTTAGATGTCATGATGTGGGTTGATCAACTTTAGCCTAATGGATCAGACTGCTTTAAATCAAAGGTCAATTCTGAGTTACGTGCAAGATGGAGTAAGGTGAACAAATTGTACCAGCAACACCCAGAGCGCTATTGTTAGCTTAGCTGCCTTTCAAAAGATCATTTTGAAAGCTCATCTAGCAAAGCTCATTTACCAAAGCAAGATAAATGGTCCTTTCAGCAATCAACCTACGGTACATATTAGTCTTTGTTGAGTTCTACTACTTGGCTATGTTGAAGAAATTCTCTTAATAAACACTGTTGTGATCCTTCTTTTGGTTTGAAAAAATTATCTCCATTGAGTTGAAGACCTGGTAGCATGAAGAATGTTAATGCGTTGAAAAGTCTAGCTAAAAACATAAAATGCACACAACTCTAGTCCAGTCTTTGGGATGACATGATACTAGAAGCATTTTTTTTTTCTTCTAGAAAGACTTTTAATATTCTGATAAATGGAGCAAAGCAGTTGCAGGAATTAAGTATGTCTAGTCTAATGAAAAGAAGGACTAAAGGGTGATATAATAGCAGTGTTCCAATATTTGAGGGGGTCCTACAAAGAAGAAGGGGTCAAACTATTTTCCAAAGGACCAAAAGGCAAGACAAGAAGCAATTAATCAAGGGGAGAACCAACCTAGAACTAAGGAGACATTTCCTGACAGTGAGAACAATCAACCAGCGGAACAACTTGCCTTCAGAAGTTGTGAGTGCTCCATCAGTGGAGTCTTTCAACAAGAGACTGGACAACCATTTGTCAGAAATGGTACAGGCTCTCCTGCTTGAGCAGGGGTTGGACTAGAAGACCTCCAAGGTCCTTCCATCTCTATTATTCTATAATCTTAATTCCTTCATTTTGTATGTTGTGTAGTTCTTGTGCCTCCTAGTAGCTTTTCAGAAAGGGTTTCCAGACACCAAGCTGGCAGGAATAGCCAACACTCCAGAAGACAGGCTTAAGATACAGAAGGATCTGGACAGATTTGAACACTGGGCTCTAACAAAATGAAATTCAATGGTGAAAAAAGCAAGGTTCTATATTTAGGCAAGAAAAACCAAATGCACAAGTACAGCATAGGTGGCACCTTGCTCAATAGTAGTAAGTGTGAGAGGGACCTCGGAGTCCTAGTAGACAATCACCTAAATAGGAGCCAGCTGTGTGCTGCAGCTGCCAAAAAGCCCAACACAGTGCTAGGCTGCATTAACAGAGGGATAGAATCAAGATCACGTGAAGTGTTAATACCACTTTACGAGGCCTTGGTAAGGCCACACTTGGAATACTGCATCCAGTTTTGTTTACCACGATGTAAAAAAGATGCTGAGACTCTAGAAAGAGTACAGAGAAGAACAACAAAGATGATTAGGGGACTGGAGGCTAAAACATATAAGGAACGGTTGCTGGAATTGGGTATGTCTAGTTTAATGAAGAGAAGGACGGAGGGGAGACATGATAGCAGTGTTCCAGTATCTCAGGGGCTGCCCCAAAGAAGAGGGAGTCAAGCTATTTTCCAAAGCGCCTGAAGGCAGGACAAGAAGCAACAGATGGAAACTAATCAAGGAAAGACGCAACCTAGAACTAAGGAGAAACTTCCTGACAATGAGAACAATTAATCAGTGGAACAACCTGTCTCCAGAAGTGGTAAATGCTCCAACACTGGAAGTTTTGTTTTTTTTAATTGAAAATTTTTAAAGTTTTACAATAAAATACTGCCCCCTCCCCCCATCACCCTCCCCCCTCCTTCCCAGAGCTGAATACAGGGTTAAAAGCAACGAAAAAAACATACAACTTAAATGAACATCAAGAAATTATACATACATCCCAAAAACAAAATTTTAAATACTTTAACTCCAGTACATAAAAACAGGGATTCTGACCATTACCTTTAAACATAGATTATTCAAAAGCTAAATAATACTTTTTAATCTCATATTTATTCTGTATAAAATTCACCCATCTTTTCCACACTAAAATATATTTCTCTTGCGATTGATCTTTCAGATAAGCCAAAATTTTTGCCATTTCAGATAAATAAGAAACTTTAAGAAACCATTCTTCTAAAGTAGGCAAAGATTCCTTCTTCCAATATTGCCCAATCAGCAACCTTGCCACTGTAATTAAATTCAACATTAAAATAATTTCTTTATCATCACAATCAACAATAATACCTAAGAAAAACAATTGTGGTATAAATTTTATCCTTCTACAACACTGGAAATTTTTAAGAAGAGACTGGACAGCCATTTGTCCGAAATGGTATAGAGTTTCCTGCCTGAGCAGGGGGTTGGACTAGATGACCTCCAAGTTCTCTTCCAACTTTACTATTATTATTACTTCCAGGGGGGAAAAATATCATTAAACAGAAAAAGGTTAAACCCTCAACAGAACCTGAGAACCTATTGGGAACCCTCCTTGGATAACTGTGCCATATTTCAGCTACAAACATTTGGCCACCACACAGGGTCTCAAAAAGTGTTCAGTATCCTCTTGCTGACATCTAGTGATCATCTATTCTTAAAGACTAGATGTGTAGTGTGTCTACAATCTAGCACTGAAGCAGACCATATGTCATGGTTCCAACTAATGAAACACTTCAAAGAACTTCCAGGCATGTTTATTCTAAGCCTTTATTACCAGTGTTACAAATTGACGGCACATCATGGAGGTTTATGCCAGAATCTGAATTCCTCTTGCTGGCATCTAACTTTTCTTGCTAAACCCCTCCCTTATCTTGAAGTCACAAGTCACATCTTCCAATTAGCCCAGAGGGCAAAGATTCCCTTCCCTTCCTTTTCCTGGGCTTTTGTTATTTCCCCTCCCTTTTCTCTGTCCTCTGAATTAACTCTAAAAATACCAGACAGTTCTGCATATTTTGTCAAAGCAACAATATTCAATATTAGCAGCGTTGACACATATTTGAAACACTTAGGACCAATCCATTGCTCATGCTTTGCTCTCTAGTCCTGATAAAGTACAATAAATAAGTTTGATGGATTTGTTTCTTTCCTATTAGTAGGATGCCAGTTCAGGCAGCTCTCTGCTCCTCAAAGCTTGAGATCTGGAACAGCTTTTGCCTATTATGCAAAACCAAAGGTATGATTTGTTTCCCTTATTCATTCCAGCATGACCAAACAATAATGGATTATAGAATTAGGATAATCTTCTCACCATTAAAATGTATGAGCAAAAGTTCCAGTGTGCTGGATCTTTGGATGGACACCAAATTTCAATGAACGTTTGGTTTTGAGCTATTTTAATTGTATTTTGATCCGGGTTTTGCTCAACAGAAAGGAAAACAAATAAGAGGCATTTTGCATACATCAAAAGAGTGCTCCATCTGAAAGCAGATCAAAAGATTTAGAGCCAGAAGCAAAGAATCTCTGAACTTCCAACAATTCTTGGCCATTCCAAAATAAATTAATAACTGGACAAACAAACAAACCCAGACATTATGGAAAATTCCGCAACTTTGGCCTGCTGTATTCCTTCTCTCTGTTTAGAGGCTAATTCATATTTTTTTTATTATTATTAAGGGACACACTCAGAAAGTTCAGATCTGCTGATTCAGTTCTACAGAAGGAGCATTGAGTCTGTCATTTGTAGCTCTATAACTCTGTGGTTTGACAGAGCAACCAAACAGGACAGGTACAGATTTCAACCCATAGTTTAACCACGTTTAAGTTTGTTACAAGCCAAATATTGAACAAATGGAACAGTTGGCTTGAAACGTAAGATCTGTAGAATTTTAGGAAGGCAAAGCTGTCAGAATCTGCAACTGTTTATAACTGATTCCCATAGGTTTAAATACTGAAGACACAGGCTCATGGAGTTGCTCTTCTTTTATTGTTTATACTGGCAAATTCAAAATTAATTGTTCATCACTATAAAAACAGATGCATCAAGGAAACAGAATCTCGGGTGGCAGTCAAGCTCCCTAGCGCATCTTACAAGTCTATGCAGTTGAGATAATGGTTTTTTATTAGCTTTTCCTCTTGAATCTGTCATGTGTTTTAATGTACACTTCCTTGAGGATGTCAAGAATGAAAAGAAATGTGTCTAATTCTGCCTCCACATCTTGAAATCTTGTTTTCCCTTTATGGTTCATTTAACAACAGGCCATTCCATGTTTATGTTATCACCACTAGATTTCTATATGAGTCAGTTTAGCAATAATCCCACCCTCTTGTGGGTTTTTTTCCTTTCTTTCTTTCTTTCTTTCTTTCTTTCTTTCTTTCTTTCTTTCTTTCTTTCTTTCTTTCTTTCTTTTTTCTTTCTTTCTTTCTTTCTTCTTTCTTTCTTTCTTTCTTTCTTTCTTTCTTTCTTCTTCCTTCCTTCTTTCCTTCCCTTCCTTTCTCTCTCTCTCTCTCTTTCTCTTTCTTTCTTTCCTCCCTCCTTCCCTGCCTCTTTCTTTCTTTCTTTCTTTCTTTCTTTTTTCTTCCTTCCTTCTTTCCTTCCCTTCCTCTCTCTCTCTCTCTTTGAAGTTGGGAGTTCCTAATGGTTGACATTGACTTGATGACACGTAATTCATCAACAACTCAATCAATATTATTTTCATTAAGTTGATAAGATAAGGTAAGGTAAGGCAAAACAGATGATGACAAGGCAAGGCAGGACAGGACAGGATAGGATAGGATAGGATAAGATGGTAAGATAAGAAGATAAGATAAGATGAGATGAGATAGGAAGGATAGCATAAGATGGTAAGATAAGAAAAGATAAGATAAGATAAGATAAGATAAGAAAGGATAGGATAGGATAGGATAGGATAGGATAGGATAGGATAGGATAGGATAATCAGCCTATCACTAATCAGCCTACATTAAAATGAAATTTCATTGCACTCAGCTTTCAAAAGGTAACCATCTCCAATATACACTACATAAATATGAGAAAAGATTATGCATATATTCACATACATATCCACATATATAACACAGAGAAACAATACAGTCTAGTTTGGATGTATCCATATACATGGCGAGAAAAAAGAATCCTGCGAATTTACAAGATGGATGGCATAAGGATCAAAGCTATTGCAGAATCTAGGAGTCCTGCTACAAATATTTCAAAACCTCCTCCCAGAGGGGAGCAACAAAAACAGACCGTGAAGTGGGTTTGTGGGTTCTCTAACAATGCTCCAAGCTCTAAGCACATGCTGAATACCAGAAAGCAACCTTACTATAACCTTCCCAGCTGTCCTTACCACTCTCCGTATGGACCTTCTATTTGAGGCTCTGCTACCACCAAACCAGGCAGTGATGCAGTTTGTTAAAAAACTCTCCATCATGCCAGGACAGAAGGTGAAAGATGTGCTCTCCTCATCCGATGCGGGAAATGAAGACACTGGTTTGCACACTTCACTAAATATAACGTATGAAGAGACCAAAATTACTCTTTGAAGATTCTTCATCCACCTAGCTAATGAAACAATCAGTGGTGGGATTCAGCCGGTTTGCACCGATTCGGGAGAACCAGTAGCTAAATTTACCTGAATTTGGAGAACCGGCTGGCTTCCAGACATCCAGTCTAAGCTTCAGAGGTCTGGAGGAGGCCTCCCAGGCCTAGAACAGTCCACTGGAAGTGCATGGATACCACTTCCAGAAGTCTGTTCTAGGCCTCGGAGGCCTGGAGGATGCCTCCCAGGCCTAGAACAGTTCACTGGAAGTGCATGGATGCCACTTCCGGAAGTCCGTTCTAGACATCGGAGGCCTGGAGGAGGCCTTCCAGCCTAGAACAGCCCACCAGAAGTGCATGGTGTCACTTCCGGAAGTCCATTCTAGGCATCGGAGGCCCAGGCCTGCATCAAATATGAGAACCATTTGTTCTGATATTTGAATCCCACCACTGGAAACAATCTATATTTGCTTGAGTTTCTTATTTCTTAGGAAAAAATCAACACAAAACACTGATTTGCTTTGAAAAATGTTGGTGGCCCGTTCATTATTCTTTTTGATACAGTATTTAAGATTTAGATACTGTGCTGACAATGGTTGTTTAGCTTAGAGTTGTCTAAGAATAGGTTGTATGACAGCCTTCATTTGTTTTCTTAGTAACATCCATCCTTCCTTCCTTCCATATCTGTCTAAGTCACCTCAGTGGCGAACGGTAGGCAAATAAAGTTAATGAGTAAATAATAACTAAGTCATCCACTGCTAGCACCCATTTAAGCAGTTGTACAATCTCACACATCTTTTTGAGGGGATGGGAGGTGGTCTGAGTCATTCTATTCCTACAGAATTTCGGTCTGTTCTATTTTGTAGAAAGCAGCTGAAGGAGTTCGTTACCTTACCTTTTGAAGCGGCATCCTTGAAAGTTGTGAGGTCTAGGCAAGATATAATTTTCTGGAGACTGTTCACTTAATTATTTGTCAAGGTCATGAGCTCTGCACAGTTGTCTGAGGTAAGCATGTCTTGGTAATTGCTACACCACTTTTACCAAGTCATTTGACGGTAGTAGGTGTCAGTATTTTTCATCCTGCAAGGGATATTTGGGGAATATCTGAAAAGGCACTAGAAAGACTCATCTTTAAAAAAAGCATCAACAGGATCACTGCAAGTTCAAGCATTAATAACATTCTACCAGACTTGGGAACCAATCTACTATTTCTGTCAGCACAAGAGCTGAATGAATAGGAATAAAATTGCCTTCAGAGAAATCTTTTTCCCTCTTTTAATTCGACAATGTGTAATCCAAAGCATGATTTGTGTCGGCAAACATCTAAGACATAGGTGAATCTCTCCGTCTGCTTCAGTGGACCATTCCTCCATTTATTCCCAGTCTCCGAAGTGTCTATCAAAACAGGGTTATTCTTATTTTATCTATCACTGAAACTTTCTTTCCTATCCCTGCAAAGAGAAGCAAAGATATAAAAAAACTTCAAACTCCTTTAGTTGGAATTCTCA
Organism: Crotalus tigris; assembly: GCF_016545835.1. Lineage (NCBI taxonomy): Eukaryota > Metazoa > Chordata > Lepidosauria > Squamata > Viperidae > Crotalus > Crotalus tigris. The sequence continues at coordinate 20,262 of NW_024098387.1, read as the reverse complement.
AAACTAGAAATCTCTATCTGAATTATGCAGCTGGAGAATGTTCATGAATGAATAACAGAACAGAATATCAGAGTTGGAAAGGACCTTGGAGGTCTTCCAGTCCAACCCCCTGCTCAGGCAGGAAACCCTATATCATTTCAGACAAATGGTTGTCTAATCTCTTCTTAAAAACTTCCAGTGTTGGAGCATTCAAAACGTCTGGAGGCAACGTGTTCCACTGGTCAATTGTTCTAACGGTCAGGAAATTTCTCCTTAGTTCTAGGCTGCTTCTCTCCTTGGTTAGTTTCCACCCATTGCTTCTTGTCTTGCCTTCAGGTGTTTTGGAGAGCTTGACTCTCTCTTTTTTGTGGCAGCCCCTGAGATATTGGAAGACTGCTATCATGTCCCCCCTCATCCTTCTCTTCATTAAACTAGACATACCCAATTCCTGCAACTGTTCTTTATATGTTTTAGCCTCCAGTCCCCTGATCATCTTTGTTGCTCTTCTCTGCGCTCTTTCTAGAGTCTCAACATCTTTTTTACATTATAGAGACCAAAACTGGATGCAGTTTTCCACCTGTGGCCTTACCAAGGCATTATAAAATGGTGTTAACACTTCACAGGATCTTGATTCTATCCCTCTGTTAATGCAGCCTTGAACTGTGTTGGCTTTTTTTGGCAGGTGCAGCACATTGCTGGCTCATATTTAAGTGATTGTCCACTAGGACTTCCAGATCTCTCTCATAGTTGCTGCTATTGAGCCAGGCCATGAGGTGCACTGATTGTTAATTAACCAAAACATAAATAGTTGAGATCTCACTACTATGTTCCAAATAATAGAACTGTCCCCTTCATCAGTTTCTTTCACTGCAAAGATTTGGGCAGAGTGAAGTGTTCAACCTTAAATTGGATTAGAGCTTCACATTTAAGCAGGAGTGCCCTACAGACTGTTAAGCTGCCTTAACATTTGTAAAGGGTTAATTTAGCCATGACTGTCTCTTGATTGCTCCTTCTGCTTTCCCATCCTGCCATATTACATATTAGCCCCAACTGTCCTGACATTTAACCCTGGACTCAGGTTTGCAGCAGAGACAATACAGAGACAGTACAGCTGTTGAGAGAGGGCAGCTCACTTCTAACACAGATGGATTCTTTTACCCCTCTTTCAAACCAATGTTCCTCTCTATCCAAAATGCGGACTTTGCTGTCTCCAAAAGAGAGACCTTTGTCTCTCAAACTGAGTAGATGGACTGCTAAATCTTGTCCTGATGGGTTTGTTCTCCTACGTTGCACCTTGTGTTGGTGAACTGGTTGTTAATTAAATTAAATCTTAGGTTGGAACATCCAAGTGCTGACACTATTCAAGCAAGCAATTTCAATTCTGGAATAACCTCAAATATCAAAAAAAATCTTTAATCATTTCATCAGTTTCTAACTCTTAAGTACGGTACCTAGCCAGTGTCAATCACGTTGACTGAAAAATAGATTTCTACCTGAGATTTTAAACATTTTAAAGAGGCCAGGTATTTACATTCTAAAGTAAAAGAGATTATCTGGACCCTTTGTTGTTGAGATTCAGACATAGGCATGGAATTGAAATGACATAGGCTACTCTGATGGATATGTTCTGATTAGACCAGGATGGAAGAAATGTCGACTGGATCTCTAAACAGCATTTGGTGCCATCAGTTATGATGCCTTTCTGGACAGGTTGCTAGTGGGGAAATATTGTCAGAGCATGCACAGTCTTATTGCGCTGAGGTAACCCAGGAGTAAATACAGTAAACAATGGTTTGTATTAAATGGTGGCTTATCATATACTATGTACAACAGGGGTTCCCAATCAGGGGTGCTTGCACCCTGTGGGGGTGTGAGATGATATTCCAGGGGGTGCGAAAACTTGGGTTTTCAAAATTATAGTGTTATGCATAATTCGTTGTCATTATTTTGAACTTTTGTAAGGGGTGCGAGAATATATCAGAAGCGTTCTAGGGGTGTGGGATATAGAAAAGGTTGGGAACCACCATTACAAGTGGTAATACAGCAAACTCCAACATACAGCAATTACAGCAGGAAATGGATGAGAAAGAGAAAGAGAGAGAGAGAGAGAGAGAGAGAGAGAGAGAGAGAGAGAGAGAGAGCAACAGAGTCTTCCCTTTTATACTCAGGCTCTTAAAGGGATACAGACACAGAAACAAACATTATCCAATTTATATTACATTACATCAGCTGGTTAGCCTTTAAATCATTATCCTGACAAATATGATATCAATACTGACAATTTTATAGCAATGAGCTACTTTTGGGGCAAACATTGGGTGCTTTTGGCCAATCAGCTCTGACATATTCTCCTTTCAATGAACGTTTTTAAATAAATACTGTTAGGCCACAAGGTGATGTAAGTCTTACAACTTGTTTTGTGGGATAAAAAGTTTATCAGAAACAATGGAGAAAAGTGAAGATTCCGTACAATAGTCTTGGAAGGAAGGAATTTTTAGACAGTGGAGAAAGTACACCATTTTAAAATAGATAGTTCTTGTACTAAAGCTGTATGGATTTTATGTGAATCTGTATTTCAGAATTTCTCTGTCTTTGCAAACAATTTACAGACTAGAGAATAATGGAATTGAAAGTGTGGGAAGTCAGCTCCCCCAGAGTTGAAATATTTTTTGAAATATTTAAAAGGCAGAATATAATTCCCTAAAGATTTTAAAAGCAGAAACCAACCCCACCCCCAAGTCTCTATCCCAAATAGAAACCAGGTCTGCAGAAATGCAGATGTGATAATCTTGTGAGAAAGATTGGAGCCAGGAAACTGGGATTAGGAAGAAAGATCCCTAAAAACCACAATCCCACACATCAAAAATCTAAGAGTCATCAGCCAAAGGCACCCAGGAAGCAGGATGTGACCTTTGGGACATAATAGGATTAACCCACCACCATCAGAATACCAGAAAGGCACACTCAGTCTCAGGTCAAAGTTCATGCCATAGGAACAACTCCAAACAAAAGGCTCCAGAGGGTATAAAAACCCACTCCCTACATGTGCTCGCTCTCTTTTCTTCCAGAGCCATCTTCCTTGTCTGGCTCTCCTTTTTAATAAACTGCAAGCTTCTTTCTAAAGCAGTAGCCATGTTGTTTATTCCCAGCTTGGACTGACTTATTATCCATTGTTAGACACTAAACAGATAAGGAAAATGTGGGTATTATTACTAATATATGGTGGATGATGATTTCATTAAATCTTAATGCTAAAAATAATTAAACTTTTATCCAGAATCTTGGATTATAATATACTACTGTCTCAAATCCGTACGAATTCAAAACATTGTCTGGCAAACTCTGACCGAGGAGGTTGATTAAAGTTTAAATGTACTTAATCAAAATGAGAACTGAGTGCATTTGGAAACAAGCTCCATCTGAAGTTCCTTGGCACGGATAAATCAATACGTACACCATCAATATAGTAAAAATAATAATAATAATACTATGAACGGATTGGTAACATATGCAAAACGATTCATGCATTTTCAGGAAACTAATATAATGTATTGATTTCTTTTAATATAGTGGAAGCCAAAAGCTTCAGCAGCCAGCTGTATATTAGGGAATTCATTTTAAAAGGTCATTTTCAGCATTTTTTTTTTTTAAATCCTGAACATCCTTTCTGTTGTCAGCATTCCTGGATAATGTTTATTGGTGCTCTATTTACTTATTGCACAGTGCAGTTTTCTTTTTTAACAAAGCCAGTGAATATATCATATGCCAAAGCTAAAAGATAGCAAAGGAGGCATCTGTGGCACTTCATAGATGTGAGAAGCATAGAGAGATGATACAAATAAGAGCTGAATAGATATGTATGAAATAGCAAACACTGCAGGTGGGAGGTTTCACTTGTATGTGTGAAGTCTTTCTGGACTAAGCAGTTAATATCACATTTTTTTTAAAGAAAGAGGCTGATCATATAGCACTTAGACTTATGTAGAACTTCACAGTGCTTTACACCTTCTCTAAGCAGTTTACAGAGTCAGCATATGGCCCCAGCAATCTGAGTCCTCATTTTATTGACCTCAGAAGAATGGAAGGCTAAGTCAACCTTGAGCTGGTCAGGATCAAACTCCTGGCAGTGGGCAGAGTTTGCATTAGAGTTATATACAACTTCATAGTGCTTTACAGCCCTCTCTAAGCAGTTTTCAGAGTCAGCCTCTTGCCCCCAACAATCCGGGTCCTCATTTTACCATTCTCGGAAGGATGGAAAGCTGAGTCAACCTTGAGCTGGTGAGAATCAAACTGCCAAACTGCGGGCAGCTGGCAGTCAGCAGAAGTTGCCTGCAATACTGCATTCTAATCACTGCTCCATCACTGCTCTTATCTTGCCTAAATTACAGAGTTCAGATGAGGACATGTTTTTTAAGGCAATCTGGGATAAGAACAGACATTTTATGATGAAGTTGTGTGGTCATACATTTTGCTTGAAGTAGTTGTTTAGATAGTCTGTTTCCCTTTTTTGATTATCCTGGTTTCTGCAATGTATTTGTATACTGGGTTGGTGTTTAGTGGTATGTGGGTTTATTTCTCTTCCAGTAATTATTTGGATTTTTACATGTCCTTGATAACCATGTTTCAGACGTTGTCTGCTGGGAGGATGATAATATGATTGGATCTTTTCTTAGATCAGGGGTCTTCAAACTTGGCCCTTTTATGACGTGGACTTCAACTCCCAAAATTCCTCAGCCAGCGTTCTGGGAATTGAAGTCCACAAGTCATAAAAGGGCCAAGAGTGAAGACCCCTGTCTTAGGTTATTGAAGTCTTTTCTATCATATGCTTTAAGTTGGTTCTGATTCTGTGTTCTTCTGGTCTGTGGTACGATGGTCTGCTTTATGTTTTCCTGCACCTCTGCAGCAAGTCTTGTGGTTTTAAATCTGTTTCTAAGGTGGCCAAGGATTCTAGAATAGAATTCTCTTTTATCAGAATGCTGTTTAATTTCATTTGGTGGCCTACAAAATCTTGAACCTCTGTCCACTGCCATTTTGTGGCCTCTCCTTGCAGGAAACTATCCTAAAGAGTACAATGAACATTGCATTTTGAGAAAGTCAGCTATAGAGGTTCTGATATTACAGCAAATAAAATATTCAGGTTCTCCTTTCACCAGAAAAGAAAGTCAACATGGTCTACGTTTATAACCTCCTACCCCTCCTTCAAATGCCAGTTGTATAAGGTGCATCTTTCCATGCCATCTTCCATCTTTAATAATCTTAAGAGGGCAATCCTGTATCTCAAAGACAGCTTGTCAAATCCAGCTGTCAAGACTGCCAGATATCTTTATTACCTTCCTATCTGCTTTCAACAGGAGATTAGAACTTGTGATCTAAGCTAACGTCTCTGCGATAGCGCCTTTATTTTTCTTTCTGTCCCAAAATAAACCCAAACAAAACATGTCTTAAAAACGTGTTCAATGAATAGAATTGCTAAAATCAGACCTGTCTCCATTCAAATGTTCAGAACAACATAGAAAGTCCAGATTAAAACATGTCTTAGCATCCATATCTAAAAAGGTCAGTTTTAAACATGGAAGCTCCTATATGCTTGATTTTATCCCGGTTTTATTAGCAATCCTTTTAGGCAACTGGCAAATACATATTGTAACATTTGCAATCCTGCCGACAAAGATGTGCCTTTGTGTACAACCTGTATCTGTGATATATTTTATGATGATGAAAAAAATCACTGAGCTATCCTATAGGCAAAACTTGCTTTCAAGAAATAGATCAAAATGGAAGACAAAGGTTGCTTGATGGAGATGCATTCAAGGAAAGAAACAAAGAAATAAAAACTTGGTAGAAGATATAACTATTATATAGCTATCTTCAATTGTTATTGTTAATCTAGATTTACTTTAATCATGGAATATTACACCTAACGATATGGGAACATTAACAATCCATACTGAATTTTCGTAACATGCTAGTCTTATCGAGATGAGAATCAAAGGGCCATCCTCCTCCTCCTCCTCCTCCTCCTCCTCCTCCTCCCTCCTCCTCCTCCTCCTCTCCTCCTCCTCCTCCTCCTTTTCCTTCTCCTCTTCCTTCTCCTCCTCCTCCTCTCCTCCTCCTCCTCCCTTCCTTCTCCTCCTCCTCCTCCTCCTCCTCTTCCTCCTCCTCCTCCTCCTCCTCCTCCTCCTCCTCTCCTCCTCCTCCTCCTCCTCCTCCTCCTCCTCCTCCTCCTCCTCCTTCTTCTTCTTCTTCTTCTTCTTCTTCTTCTTCTTCTTCTTCTTCTTCTTCTTCTTCTTCTCCTCTTCCTTCTCCTCCTCCTCTTCTTCTCCTCCTCCTCCTCCTCGTATTTTTCCCGCAGGTGCAGGATCTGCTTTTGGGATTGTCTTGTACAATCCAGGTCCAACTGGATTCTGAGAATCAAAGTGCCATGAAAATCATATTTGTGAGAAATTACTTAGGTCCATCACTCCTTCCCATCCATTGTTTGCCTAACTCTCCTCTTCCTGCATGGAAAATCCCAACTACCATAGAAGCTGCATTTTTTTTTCCCCTTGTCTCTTCATTTCTGCCCAAAAGCATCTTTGCTTCTTGAAATATAGCTGCCCCTTTGCCTTAAGGCTGATTCTAAAAAATATTTTAGACTATTTTTTTCCCTTTCTTAATATTTTCCGTGGGCCATTTCACATTAGAAACATTATCACCCATGAATTAAGGAATCTTCCCTGTGAGAAAGGGTACTTTGGTTGATTCATAAGGCAAAGCTGGCATGGCTTATTATCCTCCTAGCTAAATTGCTTCGGTTGCGTGAAGTTTGACTTCAGAGTAATTAGAATTACCGTTTTGGAATCGCTTTCATTCAAAGCAACAAATCAAACTGTGCCACTTTCAGGTAGCTGTTTACAAAATGCTGTGGTCCAGAAATAGAATGCCCTGGTATTTTCAGAAGATCACTCTATTACTCTGCAATCTATTTTGAAAGACTTCTGTATACTGTATGTACAGGGTTGTTTTATTATTAAATATTCAAACTGAATTGGTTCAAACAGTTGAATCACAAATTCAACTCTATTGAATTCTTCAAAGTGAATCATAAAAGGGCCAAGTTTGACGACCCCTGACCTAAGATAATAGATTGGTCTCTACAAACAAATCGAGCAGGTAGAACAGAGTTCAATGGGAAAAAAAAAAGAAGAAGAAGAAATAACTGAAATCAGCAGAATCAGCCCCAAAGTTAAGCCCATTAAGAAAAGGGATGGAGAAGAGATGTTCTCTGAAGAGATTACTTATTGGGTTCAAAAGAATTATTGATTTTTAGTCCTAGATTCCCTAACGGGAAGTCTAAACCCCAGATTTAATGATAGTCTGGCCTCCTTCAGTTCTTACTCATAATTGCAATGTGCTCTTTAATTATTCTTTGTGTGTTTAATTTCTAATTAAGAGCCACAGCTCACCCTGGAGGCAAAAGCCGCTAAGGTGCACACTTGGTGAATCAGCAATTTCTCTCCAGCAGGCTGTGTGGAGCTGCTCAGAAGCAGCCTTCACACTGGATTTTCCCTCTAATCATGATATTCATGACTCAAGAGGAGGGAATTCATTTCCAGGAAGCAAACCATCTTGGATTACTCTCCAGAGTGAAAAAGATGAAAGGGCCCGATCAGAGGCATTCAAAGTTGACACACATTTTCTGTCGTGGAGAAAGGGTTGCACGCTGGTAATTAGAAGCACATTTTTTATCGCTGCTCTGTATTGTCATTAGAAACACATCCTTAGCACCATAGTACAATTTACTGCTCATCTGTAGAGTCAGATTAGCACAGTGGAAGCTTACTATTCAGGAGTTTACTATTTTGACCTAAGACAAAACAAAACAAATAAATAAAAAATAAAAACCCCACCCTTCTTAATTATAATTTGCCACAGGATATTTTGTCAGTGATGATGACAAGGCCTGTGGCAGTGCTGTGGAATATGTTTTCACTTTCTCCCTCTGTGTGTGTTTGTGTTTCTGTGTGTGTTCTTATGCAGATGGATAGAAGAGGGGAGCATTTAGGTTGATTAGTTAGATTTCATTGTCTTGAAAAAGGTAGCTGTGGGTTACAAGAGACTGGCTGATTAAAACATTTCTTAACCTGCAAAGAAGAAGGAGAAGGAGAAGGAGAAAGGAGGAGGAGGAGGAGGAGGAGGAGGAGGAGGGGAAGAAGGAGAACGAGGAGGAAGGAGGAGGAGGAGGAGGAGGAGGAGAGGAGGAAGAAGAAGAAGAGGAAGAGGAAGTGGAAGAAGAAGAAGGAGAAGGAGAAGGAGAAGAAGAAGAAGAAGAAGAAGAAGAAGAAGAAGAAGAAGAAGAAGAAGAAGAAGAGGAAGAGGAAGAGGAAGAGGAAGAGGAAGAGGAAGAGGAAGAGGAAGGAGGAGGAGGAGGAGGAGGAGGAGGAGGAGGAGGAGGAGGAGGCGGCGAGGAGAAACATCTGAGATACCAAAGCTTTGAATGGGCATGAATTGACCAGTGGAGAAAAACAAGAAAGACCTTTGGAAGCTACATCTCCTGCCAGTCCTTTCAATATTTCTAAGAAACGGCAAAGACACATACATCTGAGATTGGAAATATTTCTGCACCTCAAAACCCTTAACATTCACTCAGACAACCTTTTGAAAACAGACATCAAAATCATCATGATAAAAATGGCGGAATAGGCCAAAGATGAAGGATAAGAAAATTATGCCCAGCATATTGCATTGTCTACGGCTTATAAAGAATAGAATATGGACAACTTAGGTTAGGCAAAAATTCCAGAGGGGGAGGAGGAGGAGAAGGCTTGCTTCAGCATTAAAATGAAAAAAATACCCAAAAGGCAGATATATAGAGCAGTCCAGAAATATGAAAGATTATAAAGACAGAGGATGAGAAATTAGACAACAAATGAATACTTATATACATACATGCACATGTTTTTATTTGGACAGATGCATTTTAGAAAATGCCTTCTTAAGCCCTATAAAAAGGAAAACCATAGACACAAAGGACATTAAAAGAACTTGTGACACCCCCTCAATTATAATAATATTGATAAAAATTGAATGTTTATTTAAAATAATCCAAATAAAACCCTAAATTGAAATAGCTTCCGGTTACAAATACAAGCAATATTTGTAGAAACAGTGTCCAGGGCCAAATTTACCTTTTGTTTTAGTAATCTGATATCCAAGATAAGAATACGTTCATTCAGCAACCAATTTTTGGCCCAGATCGGCTGCCTTCTACTAATTCTCCAGAATTTTTCAGAACAAATATAAACAGGGGTCAACTTATTCTCCAAAGCACCAAAAGGCAGGGCAAGAAGTAATGGATGGAAATTAATCAAGGAGAGAAGCAACCAAGAACCGAGGAGAAATTTCCTGACAATTAATCAGTAGAACAACTTGACTCCAGAAGCTGTGGGTGCTCCATCTCTTGAGGTTTTTAAGAAAAGATTGGATAGTCATTTATCCGAAAAGGGACGGTGTATCCTGCTTGAGAAAGCGGTTGGACTGGAAGAACTTCCAACTGTGTTATTCTGTATTCTGTGGTATGCCCTGTAATGCAGAATTAGCCACTTTCTTCTTCTGCTATGTCTCGGTCACATTTCCATCCTATCCTTCTCAATTCCCTAATTGCAAAGCTTGGGGAAACCTTTATTTGGACCTCACAAAAGAACCTCTTGGTTTAAATCTGACTCATTTACAGTACACTCAGAAAACAGATCCAAATTCTACTTTGCAATGTCTACTGGTTCATTTGTTGATTAAGTGAAGGTCCCTTTTTGGCTGTAGAGGATCAAAATGTGTCCATCACATGCAGGCTCAGGCTGAGCTCACTTCTTCAATTTACTGCTTGACTTTATACAACGTGAATTAGAAGACATTTCATGCTCTCTCAAACTTCTTTAGTGCCTTTACTAAAGCCACAGAATTTGAAAGGAATCTGAGAAAAGCCACTTTGCTGCTCTATCTTTTATGTATCCTCCTAGTCAACATTCCCCTCAGTCTTGAGGCCTTGTTTTTTTTTAGATTTTTCCTCTTGATTTCTCGAAAACAGAAGCACCGAGTCAGTGTCACAACGAAATGGAAATATTCCTTCAAGGAACTCATAACAAACACAGTGACTTCTAGATGTAAAAGATGTTAATTTCAATTCTTTGAAGGGAAAACTGGTATACAATTTCCACATACGGTCTATATCTCTGTCTGTGATCACCCAGTTAGATAAAGCATATAACAACAAATGTTGGAAATGCCATATATTTTACCACATGCAGTGGTCATGTCAAAATCAAAAGTACCGAAACATTTTTTGTATATTAAAAAAAATTGAACTGAAACATATTTCTAATAGAAATAATTCCAGAAAACAATTGCAGCTTACGAAGATATCAGATATATGCAGAATGCAGCAAGAGTAAATCTAGTGTTGTTGTTGTTAATTGCAAAGTCGTGTCCGACCCATCGCGACCCCATGGACAACGTTCCTCCAGGTCTTCCTGTCCTCTACCATCTTAAGGAGTCCATTGAAGTTCACGTAAACCTAGCAAAATATTGGAAAAGAGATATCTTGCCTACCATATCAAACTGGACGGTTAAAATTGGAAAATATATTGCAATGACAAGCTTGGTGGTCCACTGCCATAGCAGAAGTTTAATTAAGTTCAAGTAAGAATGCATCTCCCTCACATTGAGTCTATCACCATGCACGGTGGATTTATATATTGTATCTGGAACACATTTTCTAAGACTTAAACAGAAACTAACGACAATTACAAATGTTTGATGTTCAAAGATGTAAATAAAGGCCTGTGGTTGGGATAGAAATGGAATGCAATGCAATCTTTTTTTTCCTCTCTATATATGTTTTTTTAATTAAACATAATACTCTGTATGAGTTGGTATCATGTTTTCCTTTTTTGTTTCTTTTATCTATTATTTAAAATAAGAAATTCAAATTCCATTTTTCCCACCCATGAAAAGATATTTTATTGAAATCATGTGACTAAAGAATTTTTTTACTGTTTTTGCTATGTTGAGTACTATAAAGAAGCTAACAGTAAAAATTCCTTCCTTCCTTCCTTCCTTCCTTCCTTCCTTCCTTCCTTACTTACTTACTTACTTACTTACTTACTTACTTACTTAGTTTTCATGGCAAGGTTTTTGGAAGTGGCTTGCCATTGCTTCCTTCTTAGGGCTGAAAGAGAAGGACTGGCTCAAAGTCACCCAGCTGGCTTCATGCCTAAAGTGGGACTAGAACTCAAAGTCTCCAGTCTGATGCCTTTAATCCTTTTACCAAGCTGGTTCTCTCTTAATATAGTAAACTATATTAATGAACAGCAATATTAAACTCTCTAATAACATGCTTTCTTCAACTACCTAAACTTGTTATTTTCAAATCACCACACGGATGCACGCAGTGGTGGGATTCAAATATGGGAACAACCGGTTCCCTGTGGATGCCACTTCCGGAAGTCCGTTCTGAGCCTGGGCAACAACAACAACAAAAAAAAAATAGCTTCCGGTTCTGCCGAACTAGTGCGAACTGGCTGAATCCCACCACTGGATGGACATGGACATAAAGAAGACGTCCATCAACTCCTTCTTAGAGCACCAAGAAATAAAAAAGTCTCTGCCTCCTCAGGAATATGAAGAATAAGCTTCAGTTTAAAATTCTGATCTGAATAAATCACCCTTTGGAGTGAAATCTTCAGAAGCCATCACCAAACCATTTCAAAGACTGAAGAGCAACTGGACTACTGCAACACGCTCTACATGGGGCTACCCTTGAAAAGTATTTGGAGACTACAGTTGGTCCAGAATGCAGCCGCGCGGGTGATAGTGGGTGCTCCTCGGTACACCCACGTTACACCTATCCTCCGTGAGCTGCACTGGTTGCCTATTGGTCTCTGGGTCCAATTCAAGGTGTTGGTCATTACCTTTAAAGCCCTATATGGCTCAGGGCCAGGCTATTTGCGAGACCGCCTACTACCTCATAGTTCCCTTCGTCCGGTTAGATCTCACAGGCTGGGCCTCCTTCAGGTCCCGTCGGCCAAGCAGTGCCATTTGGTGGGGCCGCGGGGGAGGGCTTTCTCTGTGATGGCACCCACGTCTTGGAACCAGCTCCCCCCGGAGATTAGGACCGCTCCCACCCTGTTGGTTTTCCGCAAGCTGCTTAAGACCTGGCTTTTCCGGCAGGCCTGGGGTTCATAAAATCCGACCCCTGGATGACTGTTATTGTATTGTTTGTTTTGTCATGTTATATGGTGTTTTTATTGTTAGCCGCCCGGAGTCCTGCGGGAGTGGGGCGGTTTATAAATTTTAATAAATAAAATAAAATAAATGTCTTGCAGCATGGAAAAACAAGAAAACATTAGTTGGGTTTGGTTTTTATTAGGTGCGCTAGTTCCATGGCACTACAATATTGCAATAACGTGGGATTCTCAATCTTTCTTTCCCTTCATTCTAGCTTTCCTAATTGGAAATGAACCCTAGGGCAAGAGAATATGAATGTCAGAAAGTAGGAATATTAGAACAGAAATGCACAGGCAAATTATTTCAGCAGAAATGAGAGAAAAAGTAAAAAGTAAAGGATGTGACGGAGCCATTGGTGACGGCCCAGATGTCTTCCTGTGAAGATCCTGATGGAGGAGACCTCAAGAGCTTTTGCAAGCCACAACCTCTGTGAAGGTTACTTGTGTTTCAAGGTGGACTTAAAATGAATCTTCTGGTAAAACTGCTCACTAATGAGGCCCACTGATGCTCTCATTTCAACCTTAAATGCTAATGAGGTTCTGTTCTGCTGGTCTTCAAAAGTGAGTTACTTTGTTGCTTGGTGATAGTTAGGCTGGATATGTCAGTTGAAGGGTGTTATGAAAGAACGACAACAGAATTTGGTATAATTTCTCATAAAAGAGAAGGGGAGGAAAGGGAAGGAAAGGGAAGGGTCGAGAAGAGAGGAGAGGAGAGGAGAAGAGGAGAGGAGAGGAGAGGAGAGGAGAGGAGAAGAGCGAGGGGAAGGGAGGAGAGGAGAAGAGAAGAGAAGAGAAGAGAAGAGAAGAGAAAAAAGAAGAGGAGAGGAGGAGCGAGGGGAGGGGAGGAGAGGAGAGGAGAGGAGAGAAGAACTAAGATGATCCAAGGCCTGGAGACTAAAACATACGAAGAACGGCTGCAGAACTTGGGTTTGGCTAGTCTAAAGAAAAGAAGAAACAGGGGTGACATGATAGCAGTATTTTTCACTCTTGATACCCCCTCCCAAGCATCTATAATCAGAATATCCATGTCTGGCCATAAGGCCTCATTGTTACTCTCTAAGGCAGCGGTTCTCCACCTGTGGGTCGGGACCCCATTTGGGGTCAAACGACCATTTCACGGGGGTCGCCAAACAATGCAGTCCGCCATTTTCCCCCCCTTTTCCTTAGCTGTGCTACTCCCTTTTATTCTACTGGCTTTTGAAAGCCAATAGAAAAGACTCTCTTGAATAGAGTCTCATTCTATTGGCTTTCAAAAGCCAATAGGAATGGTCCAGGCTGTCTCTGCCCTGCTGAGCCCGCCAAAAGCCCCATTCTGCAAACGGTGCAGCACCAGTTGAGTAGTCCTCGACTTACGACCGGTTGAGTAGTCCTCGGCTTACAACCGGTTGGGGGTCGCAGCATTAAAAAGGTTGAGAACCACTGCTCTAAGGCATGGAATTTTCCCAAAGAATAAAGAACATTTTGTAGGGAGAAATACTTCCTGAGGACTACAAAAAAAAATACACATGCTTGATTAAATAAGGATCGTTTGTATGCTACTGATACAGAGCTTATGGATAAAATCACCAGCTATTGTAGGAATGATAAAACAGCCTGTCCTCACTGCTGTCAGGTTGACACAACTCTGATAGAAGATGTTCATTAAATCATCAGTGCACCGATGATGTTACCCAGTTTGATAATGAAACAACCAGACTTAGAGAGCACCAATGACATAATCCTGGATGTTGTAAATTAATAGTCCAAGAATAACTTCTGAACTTGAAATTTAAAATATGAAGATGTTCATGCTTATTTCTCCTAAGATCTCTCAGGAATTCCTCATTTTTAGCCACAAAACAGGTGCAGGTGTCTGCAGCAGCTAAGCTTCATTGAAGTGTCAAAACAACACAAATCACATCCTTACTTGTAATCTTGCAAAGAAACTAAAAAGGAGGTCAGAGGCTGTAGGGCATGCTTCATAATTTGCTCCACGGTCTGCATATGTCCATGGTCCAAGAAAACTCCTTTGAATCTCTCCAAGACTCTAAAGTGTCTGAGGGCAGGACAAAAGGGTCATGGGTGGAAGATCATTAACTTTAGAAGGAGAGAGAAATTTCCTGGCAGGGGAAAAAAGAATTAATTAGTGGAGTAGAAGAACTTGCCTCCTGATGGGTGCCCCATCCTTGGAAGTTTTCAAGAAGAGAGTGGACAGCCATTTGTTCAGAATGATATAGGTCTCTTCCAACCCTGCTATTTTGTGTTTTATAAAATGCTTGGAATCCCTTTTAAATAGAAGAGAAGAGAAGAGAAGAGAAGAGAAGAGAAGAGAAGAGAAGAGAAGAGAAGAGAAGAGAAGAGAAGAGAAGAGAACATGGAATAGAACATGGAATAGAACAAAATATAACAGAACAGAACAGATCCATCACCTATCATCTATCATAGTTCATCAATCATCTATCTATCCATCTATGTATCTATGTATCTATCTATGTATCTATCTATCTATCTATCTATCTATCTATCTATCTATCTATCTATCTATCTATGTATCTATCTATCTATCTATCTATCTATCTATCTTTTCATTCATCCATCATAGATCATTTATCATCTATCATCTCTGTCTGTCTGTCTCTCTCTCTCTCTCTTTTCATTCATCCATCATAGATCATTTATCATCTATCATCTCTGTCTCTCTCTCTGTCTGTCTGTCTGTCTCTCTCTCTCTCTCTCTCTCTCTCTCTCTCTCCTGTCTGCCTCCTGCCTGCCTGCCTGTCTATATGTCTATCATCTATCTATCTATCTATCTATCTATCTATCTATCTATCTATCTATTCTATCTATTCTTTTTAAAAAATATCATGTGACTGCCCAATTCTGAGCAGCACGGTGGCTTAGAAATGAACACTTTCACCTCCCACTCGGAAGGGTGAGAGTTCAATTCTAGACAGCGACATATGTTTCTCTGTCAGGGTGCAAAGAGAAAATATCTGCTGCAAACTCCACATAGGTGACAGGAAGGGCATCCAGCCGGTAAATGTTCAGCTCCATTTAGTTGCCCTGATTCCACCCCGAAGCAAGGGATTATAGGATTGCAAAAAGAAAAAAAAAATGTGGCTGCCCAACTCACTCCCAGTGACTCTGGTGGCTTACAATGATAAAATACCAGAACAAAAACCAATAAACTCTGGGGTCCCCATTGACAGAACTACATCATCAACTACATCATACAAAAGAGTGTGAAAATGGAGATGATGTTCCACAGGGATGGAGCCACCGTGGAGAAGGCCCTTCTTCTTGATCCTGCTAAGTGGACATCCTTATAAGAGGAGACCCTTAGCATTCCCCTTTTTATCTGGTTGACTAAGAATCAGTGTGTCATCTTAGAGGAAGTTATAATTTTCAATGTTTTGACAACAATGAGCTCTTGAGGTTGAGCTGTTTTGTTTAACTGAAAGAAATTTAAATGGGAGTTAAAATAACTCGAGCAAATTAGGGAACATTTAATGAAAGAAGAGTTGTGTTGTCTAGCTTTTTAACTGGAGTTTTTATTTCACGCAACTTGCCGTGACTCAGAAATTTGGAAGGAAGTATTTCTAAAAACAGAAAATAACAAACCGCACACAGAGTGCTTGAGACTTGGGTCAGATCCATGCTGCAAAGCTTTTTTAGCTGCGTCTTAAGGGAAATATCAGGTCTGTTTACCTGTCTCTGCACTGTAAACTTCTACAGTATTGCTATATGCAAAAGTAGAAAATGGCAAAAAAATACTAGGAGAAAGGCAATGTGAAACAAAATAAGTGCAGTGCTATAAACAATGAGACTGCACTATATCAACTGCTGTAGCAATTAGTTATTGGTTTATCTTTTATACAGCTGGGGAAAAAAGTAGTATTTTATGGCTGCTGATTTGATTTTTTTTTCTCCTCCATTCTTTTCTCCTTTTGCCTTTCCTTCTCCTTCTCCTATTCCTTCTCCTTCTCCTCCTTTCCCTTATCTTTCTATTTTCTCTTCCCTGTCTCCTTCCCATTCTCCTTCCACTTTCCTTCTCCTCCTCCTCCTCCTCCATTAGACCACAAGCTCCGATATTCACAGCGTAAGGATTCTAGAGCAGGATTCGCCATATTGGTCAAAATTTTTAGAAGGCGACTTAACTGGAAGGAAACAAAATGAGGCAGAGGAAGAGTTACAGGAGACAGTAAGGACCAAGCTTCCAAATCTGCATTTTTCTCTTTCCATCTGCCTTGTCTCTGCATCCTGACTAGCACTTAGCTAATTTGTCAGTCTCTAACAGAACGGCAGCCAAATTAGAAATATGCACACCTTTGTTCATTGCTAAATAACCCAGGATCTGGAACATAGATTTTATGCACTTGTACACAATGGATGGATTTCAGCCAGGGAGAAATTGCTATTACCTTGCTGCTATTATCAACTCATCTCTGTGCTAAAGGAGCCATTGGAAGTGGTTTATTTATTTTTTATTCATATTAATAAACTCAAAATGAAATTAGGCTCACCTTTTACTTTTATTTCCAGTTTGAAATTTTCACCATCAGCGTTCCTGCTGTAGATCCTCATATATTCCATCTGCAAAGAGAATCATTAGTAAAGAAGCCGAACACAGATATAGGGAATGGAATGAATCGTGTTCACTTTTTATATAGGTTCAGTAGAAATGTACAGATCAGTCTACAGTTAACATTTAACTTCACTACCTCCTATCCTGAACCATAAATTATTATTTGGGCACTTAAAAAAAAAGAAATGTAGAAGAAACATGATATTTTCATAGACATTATTCCATAACTCTTTTCCCCAAGATGTAGACATCAACATTTTGCATAAAGTTGTCTGATGAAATGCAGTTTCTTCCTGAGAAATCCTTGACGCTCTCTGAGCTTATTGGTTTTCTTGCAGATGTTTCATTATCCAAACTAGGTAACATCATCATTGTTATACCATCTGGTAACATCATCATTATTAGCACGGATGATTTTACCTAGTTTGAGTATTGGAACCTCTGCAAGAAAACAACCAAGCTCAGAGAACACAAGGAACCCACAGTCCTTTCTTCTTCCTCCTCCTCCTCCTCCTCCTCCTCCTCCTCCTCCTCCTCACTGAAAATCCCACTCCCTTCTACTAGTACTGATGATGTTATCTAGTTGGGTCATGCAATGTCTGCGAGAAAACCACCAAGCTCAGAGAACACCAAGGAACCCATAGTCCTTTCCTCCTCCTCCTCCTCTTCCTCCTCCTCCTCCTCCTCCTCCCCCTCCCCTCCCCCTCCCCCTCCCCCTCCTCCTCATGCTCTCTGCAAATCCCTCTCCCTTCTAGCACTGATAATATTATCTAGCTGGGTCATGAAACATCTGCAACATCCAAACTCGGAGAGCATCAAGAATTCCATAGTTCTTATTCTCCTCCTCCTCCTCCTCCTCCTCCTCCTCCTCATCCTTCTGCTCCCTTTCTCCTTTTATACTAACCCTATTCCCTTATAGCACTGATAATGTTACCTAGCTGGGTCATGAAACATCAGCAAGAAAACAACCAAGCTCAAAAGCACCAAGGATTCCACATTCTCCTCTCCCCTCCCCTCTTCTTTTTCCTCCTCCTTCTCCTTCTCCTCCCCCTCCCCTCCTCCTCCTCCCACCTCATCCTCTCTGCAAATCCCTCTCCCTTCTAGCACTGATGATGTTACCTAGTTTAAGTATTAAAATGTCTGCAAGAAAACAACTAAGCTCAGACAGCACCAAGAAAGCCACAGTCCTTTCCTCCTCCTCCTCCTCCTCCTCCTCCTCCTCCTCCTCCTCCTCCTCCTCCTCCTCCTCCTCCTCCTCCTCTTCCTCCTCCTCCTCCTCCTCCTATGCTACCTTATTGTCAGAGTAGGGAAAAAAACAACAACCAAATCCTTTATTTAGCTAATAAACAATGGTAGTTTTAAGGACATACACATTGCCAAGGAACACTTCATCAGATGGCTGATGGCTGGCTGTTATGGCACATCCCATGTGGCAGAGAAACAAATGGAGATAAACAGTTGGGTGATTTAGAAGTAGACACCAGAAAGACAGGAGTTGCTTTGCAGATTATTGTAGAGGAACAGCCAGCTGGAAAGGAATGGGAAGGCATTTTAAGCATGTTCTATTTGGGTTTTGGCAAAATGACGCTAATAGATTAATCCTGTCTATTTCTTTGCTGGCAAGGACTCACACGCCCCATGTATGAGCATTTCAGAAATGATCTGTGCTTCTCATACATTGTCCTCCCAGGGAAAACATTTTTTTGAAAGGTTGTTTGGTAGCTTTAGTGGGAATGACAAGGAGCCAATCAATGTCATGCATAGAGGAGCATGACTTAGGCTACTCATCAATAATCGAATTCATTCATGATCCAGAGTGTGTTGGCGTACTAAGGAATAGATGCCTTTTGCAACAGCTGATAGAGGAGAAAATTTGTAGCTGTCGGAATGAGGGGTCCTTGATGCTCTCTGAGCTGGGTTGTTGCAGATGTTTCATGACCCAGCTTGGTAAAATTATCAGTGCTAGAAGGGAGTAGGGCTTGTGTAAAAGGAGAAAGGGAGGAGGAGGGGGGGAGAGGAGAATAAGGACTGTGGAATCCTTGATGCTATTTGATCTTCGTTGTTGCAGATATTTCATGACCCAGCTAGGTAAAATGATCAGTACTAGAAGGGAGTAGGTTTGTGTGAAAGGAGAAACGGAGGAGGAGGAGGAGGAGGAGGAGGAGGAGGAGGAGGAGGAGGAGAAGAGGAGGAGGAGGAGGAGGAAGGAGGAGGAGGAAAAAGAAGAGGGTCGGGGAGAGGAGAATGTGGAATCCTTGGTGCTGTTTGAGCTTGGTTGTTTTCTTGCTGATGTTTCATGACCCAGCTAGGTAACATTATCAGTGCTAGAAGGGAGTAGGTTTGTGTGAAAGGAGAAACGAGGAGAGAGGAGGAGGAGGAGGAGGAGGAGGAGGAGGAGGAGGAGGAGGGGGAGGAGGAGGAGGAGGAGGAGGAGGAGGAGGAGGAGGAGGAAAAAGAAGAGGGTCGGGGAGAGGAGAATGTGGAATCCTTGGTGCTCTTTGAGCTTGGTTGTTTTCTTGCTGATGTTTCATGACCCAGCTAGGTAACATTATCAGTGCTAGAAGGGATTAGGGTTAGTGTAAAAGGAGAAAGGGAGGAGGAGGAGGAGGAGGAGGAGGAGGAGGAGGAAGAGGAGGAGGAGAATAAGGACTATGGAATCCTTGGTGCTCTCTGAGCTTGGTTGTTGCAGATGTTTCATGACCCAGCTAGGTAAAATGATCAGTGCTAGAGGGAGAGGGATTTTTCAGAGAGCATGAGGAGGAGGGGGAGGCAGAGACAGAGGAGGAGAAGGAGGAAGAAGAGGAGGAGGAGGGGAGGAGGAGGAGAAGAAGAAGAAGAAGAAGAAGAAGAAGAAGAAGAAGAAGAAGAAGAAGAAGAAGAAGAAGAAGAAGAAGAAGAAGAGGAGGAGGAGGAGGAGGGGTGAGGAGGAGGAGGGAGGAGGAGGAGGGAGGGAGGAGGGGAGGAGAAAAAACAAAGAGGAGAGGAGGAGGAAGAGGAGGAGGAGGAGGAGGAGAGGAGAGGAGGAGGAGGAGGAGGAGGAGGCGGGAAGAAGAAGAAGAAGAAGAAGAAAGAAGAAGAAAAGAAAGAAGAAGGAAGAAGAGAAAGAAGAAGAAAAGAAGAAGAAGAACGAGGAGGAGGAGGCGGAGGAGGAGGAGGAGGAGGGGAGGAGGAGGAGGAGGAGGAGAAGTAGGTGAGGAGGTGGAGGAGAAGAGGAAGAGGAGAGGAGGAGGAGGAAAGGAGGAGGAGGAGAGGAGGTGGAGGAGAAAATAAAGAGAGGAGGAGGAAGAGGAGGAGGAGGAGGAGAAGGAAAGGAGGAGAAGTAGGTGAGGAGGTGGAGGAGAAGAGGAAGAGGAGAGGAGGAGGAGGAGGAGGAGGAGGAAAGGAGGAGGAGGAGGAGAGGAGGTGGAGGAGAAAACAAAGAGGAGAGGAGGAGGAAGAGGAGGAGGAGGAGGAGGGGGA
>NW_024098386.1:0-11321 GCF_016545835.1 Crotalus tigris | reverse complement strand
GAGACAGATAGAGACAGAGAGAGGCAGAGAGAGGCAGAGAGAGAGAGAGAGAGAGAGAGAGAGAGAGAGAGAGAGAGAGAGAGAGAGAGAGAGAGAGAGAGAGAGATATTAAACAATATAATTAATAAGATTCAAAATACAATCGTACTTTTGTAAGTTTTTAGGCAAGAAACTAATCAGGAAAACCATGAAACTTTTGCATGATAGCAGAGTAAGATAACAGATTCCAAGAATCTGAGTTACTACTTTTCATTTATCTTCACTACAGGAGATGCACATGCCTGAACTGATATTATCAGGAGGAATGTTGAACGGAGACAAATTATGGTGTCAAGAGATAAGGTTTAATTTTTATTGATTAAATTTATAAAGTACACTTCACAGATGCACTGAAATTGTCTGAACTGACACTGACTAGTTAAGAGAATTGGGAGGTATGGTATATAAAGGTGAAAATATTGACGGCCATGCAACTAGCCTGTAAGCAACATTTTTTGGTTGAAAAAGAAATTGTAAATAAATTTTCCAATATTGTAATATCTTTGCAATAGTGATTGCTTAGAGTAGAGCCACCATATTTTCAGGATGCTGTCGGTCTGAAGAAAGCCAAAAAAGCACAACTCTTCTCTGGGGGAAAATGCGGTGTTTGGATTTTTGATGTTAAAAGGAGCAAGGGATCATGATAGAGGAATATAGAATTATGTCAATGGAGATTCTCAATTATCTATGGGTAATAGTTGTCTCAAAAGTGCTTTTTTTCTTTCAAAAGGCAACTGGACTGCTTTTTTTATAGAATTATGTATCATAAAGAATGTGTGTTACATTCAACCTCTCACTCTACTTCTAATAAAACTAAAAACTGAGATCATATTTATTACATACTGTATTATATGTACTGATAAATACATACATACACAATTTCCTTGCTGATATTTCAGAAGTGGTTTGCTATTGCCTCCTTCATAGGACTGAGAGAGAGCGACTGGCCCAACGTTGCCTAGCTGGCATTCTGCCTAAGCTGGTATCCCAAATGGAAGTTACAGTATCTCTTAATCATTACACCAAACTGTATTTCAAAAATATCATATGTTTCTCAATATCAATTGCTTACTCATGTTCTCCTTCTCAGATTTTTGTAGATCTATATATATATATATATATATATATATATATATATATATATATATATATAGGTCTTTGGTTGTTCGGGTTTTCTCCCACGTAAAATTGGAAGTGTCTTGGCGACATGAAACAAACAGTGCATAACATCTCAGATAGGATCCTCACCAAAGCCGAAACCAATGTCCTTTCCAAAGGATTCAACTTTGCAGTCGCTCCCAAACACATCCCCACTGAAACCATTATATGTGGAGTTGAAACCAGCCTGACCAAAATCAACCCCGACAACGCTAACAGAATCAGACTCAAAATCACCAACATCCTCTGCACCAGCAAGCCACCCAAAAGCAACTTACCCAAAGAGGAACAGACAGCACTACGTAACCTGAAAGAAGACACCAGCATAATAATCCTACCAGCAGACAAGGGCAACGCCACAGTGGTTATGAACACATCTGACTACCAAAACAAATTAACCAACCTACTCCAAGACTCCACATACAAACCCCTAAATACAGATCCCACCACCTACCTGGAAAAAACCCCGATCCAAATAAAAGCTCCCCCATTGCGAAGAAACAGCAAAGCTCATTTCCAGAGAGCAATCATCCTGATGCCCCACCTCTATTGTCTCCCGCAAGAATACACAAAGAAGGAACCCCACTCAGACCTATAGTCAGCTCCATAGCTCACTCTACAAAACCTGCCAAATTTCTCTGCCAAACAACTACAGCCCTATGCAGAATCCATTACCTCACACGTAAAAAACTCATTCCAGTTTATAGAGATCATAAAGAAACAAAACTTACAGCCCAGTGACCTACTAGTGAGCTTCGATGTCATATCCCTCTTCACACAAGTGCCTATCAAAGAAGCCTTGACAGCTATCCAAAACAAATATAACCCCCCCAAACACATCTTAGATCTGACCAACCACTGCCTATCCAACACATACTTCATCTATAATGGACAAAAATACAAACAACCAGAAGGAGCACCCATGGGATCACCCCTCTCACCTGTCATTGCCAACCTCTACATGGAACACTTTGAAACCCAAGCTCTAGAAAAATCGGATCACAACCCCAAACTCTGGCTCAGATACGTAGACGACACCTTCATAATCTGGCCACATGGGAAAGAAAAACTGGACAACTTCCTCACACACCTCAACAGCCTACACCCCAAAATACAGTTCACCATGGAAACAGAAACTAACAACCAACTTCCCTTCCTGGATGTCTTAGTCTACAAGAAATTCAATGGCTCCCTAGGACAGACCATCTACCAGAAGAAAACACACACAAACCGCTATCTGCACGCTCTCTCACACCACCACCCAGCACAGATCAACTCTGTAGTCAAGACACTCATCTCCAGAACAAAACGCTTAGCTGACGAACAACACCTAAAACCCGAACTACACACTCTCACCAATGTACTAACATCCAATGAATTCCATAGAAATAAGATTACAAACCTAATCCAAAAAGAAACCCCCACCAAAATCCAAGACAAAGAACAAGAAAACGGCAAAGCCCTCCTCCCATACCTAAAAGGCACCACAGACAGAATCAGTAAGATCCTTCATAAACACAACATCAAAACAGCATTCTGCACAAACAGAAAAATATCCACCATCCTTAGAAACCCCAAAGATAAAATTGAATTAGAAAATCAAGGAGTATACGAAATCCCATGCACCACTTGTCCCACCACATACATCGGACAAACCAACAGAAGAATAAGTGCACGAATTGAAGAACATAAGAACTCAGTCAAAAAAGAGGAACCAACATTTTCCCTGGTCCAACACCTTAAAGCCACAGGACATGAAATTGACTTTAAAAATACCAAAACCATTGCCAAAAGTGAACATTTTAATAACAGAATAATCAGAGAAGCCATCGAGATAGAAAAACGCCCACACAGCATGAACAAGCGAGATGATACCTCCCGCCTACCAGCCATTTGGAAACCCGCCCTTATTGACAAACGACGCCCTAACCCCAAAAAATGATACCAGACCACACTCACAAAAACCACACAGGATGTCACCACCACACATCCACGCAAAAAACAAACCCAAAGCCACACCAATGACGAGGCACGACCACAAACCAGAAGCCAGACCACAGCTGCATCATTAGCCACTTTAAACCCCTCCAATCCATACATGAAGCAAACTGACACCCTCCATGAAGAGGAGACACGACCACGAACGCGAAGCCAGAAAATCGCAAGGCAGCCCAAAATCTTAAACCCCTCTGCAACTCAGACTAACCTGAGCACAACCAAACAGAACACTCCCCCAGCCAATCAAAGCACAGCAACACACCAGCCAATCAAGAGCACAGCCAACCCCCCAGCCAATCAGAGCACAGCCAAGCCCCTAACCATTCAGAACACACCTCCACCCAATCAGAACACCGCCAAGCTCCCACCCAATCAGTTCATACCCCCACTGGCAGTTAAAAGGAAGAAACAGCTAAGACCACACATGGCTGCTCGAAGCATGAAGCTGAAAACACCAGCCTGAAGATGACGAATGGGACTTCGTCGAAACGTCGCCAAGACACTTCCAATTTTACGCGGGAGAAAACCGAACAACCAAAGACCTACATATATATATATATATATATATATATATATATATATATATATATATATATGAGGTTTTAGTGCTACAATGACAAATTTTATTTGCTTTTCCAACCACGTCCTTCCTCTTCCGGGCCTCTATTATATTCATTTCAGGACTGATGTTTTTAGGCTGGGCAGTCTTTTAAAAAGCTGTTTCAGTGAATTTATTAAACATTTTCTGATTGTGTTTATGTACTTTTCATATCTGCTTCATCCATTTTAATAAAGAGCTGACTTACCAGCAGTCTTTTTTCAAGTAGATGACTAAATAGTTAGAGATTTTGCTGGACAAATGGATAAGGGAAGGATGAGATGGAATGATGATTTGTTGCACATGCATAAAAATTCAGTCAATGAGGAAAGGAAATGTAAGCTAGGAAAGTTGATGTTGTAGATAACCCTCAATATATATGCCTAAATTATCAGGGATAAAATATTGCACCATCCAGGATGTATAAAACAATAGCATATTACATAATGGAAATAGATGGCTAAGACACTACTTTAGAATCAAAAATCTGCCCACTTTTTTAGTGTATGCTCTAGCACTCTAAATTAAGGATGAAAATGACATTGATTTCAGCTACACATAAGAACTAAAAATCAAGTCCTGCTTCTCACTGTCTAAGTTCAATGAATGAATGGGTGTAAATTTATATAGCAGTGTATGTAAAATAGAATATATAGTAATCTCATTGTTATTAACACCTACATACCTTCTATATTTATATCACAGATTTAACTCTTTTTCAGAAAAAAAAGAAATAGTCACAATTTATTCTACTATTGGTAATTATTATATTATAACTGGTTTATTTCCAATTATTATTTTGTTGTAATTATTGCATAATTACATAGTGATGAAGCCTGAATGAAACTCAGAGAATTATAATAGCTCAGATGAATCTCATACAAATAGGACTTTATATTAAATAACAACAAAACATTCCTTTAAAAATGATTTTATATCAATGTGATATATATTTGAATAATATATATTAATATTTCTGTATGGCTGCATTTCCAAAGCCAGAAAGTTCACGGCATACATATGTGTGTTAGTATTTACTCAATGTATCATCCATTTCTTCTATATAGCTAATATGTAAAGGAAAAGAAAAATGTGTGAATTAATGTTGTTCTGCTTCTGTCACTCGCAGCCCATAGTTAGGCCACACTTTGGGTTGACTTTCCTTAATAATAATAAAAAAAAAAGGCTCAGTGAAGATGAGAGTGACTAAGTTTTGAAATATCCCATCAAGAAATTATAGCAGAGGCTGGTCTTCATCCTTCTATCTGAACTTTTTTTCATTCTGTTGATGTCTATCATCCTTGAAATAAAGGTCAACCTTTTAAAATTTGGCAACCTTTTTGCACTCCTACTTTTTTCTTTCTGTCCAATTTTCAACTCTTATCACATCCTGAAGAGCAATTTAATGCACAACTTACTACCTATTCCCTACAATACAATCAGATTTTTTTAACAATTGAACTATTGCACATATCACAATAGAGCCAAATGTATACTCTATCTCCCTGCCATGCTGTAAAGCCTCATGCATGTTTGGCACCACACCCAATTAATTTGCCTGTTCAAAATCTCTACTGGCTCTTAACAGAATGAAAAGCAAAAGTGTCCTTATGTTATATGTAAAAAAAGGAGGGCTGACATTGCAGTAAACAAAAAAGAGATGAAGGAATTTCAACTGTGAGTAAAATAAAGAAATAAATAACTCTCCATTTTTTTGCATTTTTGTAGCACTATTACAAAATAAACAAATAAAATAAACATATTATATTTGTGTGTATTTATTTATTTATTTAAATTTATAGACTGCCCCACTCCCGCAGGACTCCGGGCGGCTAACAATAAAAATACAACATAACTTAACAAAACAAACAATACAATAACATTCATCCAGGGGTCAGATTTTATAAACCCCAGGCCTACCAGAAAAGCCAGGTCTTAAGCAGCTTGCGGAAAACCAACAGGGTGGGAGCGGTCCTAATCTCCGGGGGGAGCTGATTCCAAGACGTGGGCGCCATCACAGAGAAAGCCCTCCCCCGCAGCCCTGCCAAATGGCACTGCTTGGCCGACGGGACGTGAAGGAGGCCCAGCCTGTGGGATCTAACTGGACGAAGGGAACTATGAGGTAGTAGGCGTTCTCGCAAATAGCCTGGCCCTGAGCCATATAGAGCTTTAAAGATAATAACCAACACCTTGAATTGGACCCAGAGACCAATAGGCAACCAGTGCAGCTCACGGAGGATAGGTGTAACATGGGTGTACCGAAGAGCACCAACTATCACTCGAGCAGCTGCATTCTGGACCAACAATACTTTTCAAGGGTAGCCCCATGCAGAGCGCGTTGCAGTAGTCCAGACGTGAGGTGACAAGGGCATGAGTGACTGTAAGGAGAACCTCCGGGTCCAGGTAGGGTCGCAACTGATGCAACAGACGAACTTGTGCAAAGGTCCTCCCAGCCACAGCCGTCAAATGATGTTCCAATTTCAGCTGTGGATCAAGGAGGACACCCAAGTTGCGAACCCGCTCCGAAGGGGGTATATTTTCCTCTGCTAGAGTCAACACTGGACAGTTAACATGATCCTTGGGAGGCAACATCCAAAGCCATTCGGTCTTGTCAGGATTGAGCCTGACATGTGTACCCTGGCATGTGCTTTGGATCAATTGTTTTAATTATTTTTAGTTGGGTTAATGAATTTTGTAAAATGTACTTGGAGTTACTTTTTATTTCATTGATTGCCCTATGTTGCAAGCTTTATATATAAGAGCTGGAAAGTAAAATAAAAATATTTTTGCTTTACCTTCAACTGGGAATTTTTAAATATATCTTCATGTCAATGTTAATGTCTAGGTGACTGTCTGGACAAGTTTCTGCAGTTTTATTGGAATAATTGCAGAAGTGTTTTGCCACTGTCTTCTTCCTAGTGCTGAGAAAGCATGACTGGCTCAAGGTCACCCAGCTGGCTTTTTGCTTTAAGGCAGGTCTAGTGCCACAGTCTCTGTTTCTACTTGATGCCTTAACCACTACAGGTAGTCTTTGACTTACAACCACAATTGCAACAAGAATTTTGATCATAAGTCATTGCAGTCATAAATTGAAGCATTCACATGATCACTTCACTCAATTACTGCAATCCTGATACTTTCAGATGCACATATCGAGCAATCACATGAGTTAAGTGGAGCATAAGGGTGCCTTGTGGGTGGGGTTCAAGCCATGCAAGAGCTGTAGTTTAGTGCAAAGCTGCTGACATGCCAGCTGAGTCCTGCTTTCCAGTACTCATTGTGGCGATTCTACACCTGGATCCTTCAGCAATCTTAGACAGCTGCCGCCACCCCAGATCTCTACTTCAAACCTAGTGGCACTGCTGGCATTCATAAATGTCACCTTGTACCATTCTTCAAAGCATGTAAGTCTTGAACAGTGCAATTGCCCCTACCATCCAGTGTTAGGTACTGCTTAGTTATAGGGGTTTTCTTCTGCTGTGGAGACACCCTTGCAATTCATCCAAGGCAGACCCTGATTGTACAGGGCTTCAGAAGCCTTTGGAAGCTCCACAACAGCTTGTGCAGAACTTCCAAAGGCTTTCCAAATCACAGAGGGCTTCCGAATGCTCCAAAAGCTATATGCAACTTTTAAAGCTTTGGATGCCTTCAGAGGCTTCAAAAAGCTTTGGATACCTTCAGAAGTTTTACAAGAATTCACACAGAGCTCCAAAGTCTTCCCAAGTTACATCACACTTTTAAAGACTCCAGAAACTTAGCACAACTTCAGAAGTCTTTGGAAGCCCAACACAATTTGGAAGTCTTCAGAGGTTCTGTGAGAGAATGACCAATTGTTGATAAGAAAAATAAAACAGACTGGATAGTGGTCATTGGAGTACCTGGTGACAACAGATTGGGAAAAAAAAGAACTGGAAAAATCACAAAATGCAAAGATTTGTAAATAGAACAACTGTGGCAAAAGAAAGCAAAGATCGTACCAATCATAAAAGATGCCTAAAGCTCTATTCCAAACTTCTAGAGCACCATTTAAACACCATTGACACTGATAGAATCATCATCTGTCAATTGCAAAAGGCAGATTCATATGAAACCTCTACATCATGCAATGATACCTTTATCATCATAAACATCATTTACATATGCTAGGTCACAGGTCGGCAACCTGCAGCTCCGGAGCCGCATGCAGCTCTTTGAGCCTTCCCCTGCAGCTCCCAGCCTCCTCTGCCTTTGCAGAGAGAGACAGAGAGAGGATTGCGCTTCCCTGCTTCTCTCTCTCTCTCTCTCTCTCTCTGTGTTTGTGTTTTTTTTTTGTGTGTGTGTGTGTGTAAAAAAGAGAGTGCACTCACAGTGTTCTCCGAGGAGCTGAAAAGCTTACTGGGCGGAGCTCTTCCCTTTGCTGCGTCTCTGCAGGAAGCAGGAAGGGCAGGAGAGAGCTAGCTAGCCCAGCTAGGCTGACTCAGGAATTCTGGGTGTTGAAGTCCATGAGTCATAAAAGAGACGAAGTTGACTACCCCTGATCTTGTTGGACAACAGCCTGAAGCTTGTCAGGTGAGCAGCAGATAAGAGAGGGGGGGAGAAAGAGAGAGAGAGAAAGAGGGAGAGAGAGAGAGAGAGAGGAAAGAGAGAGAGAGAAAGAAAGAGAGCGGGGGAAGAGGAGTGGCAGACCAAGGGCAGATAGAGAGGGAGAGAGAGAGAGAGAGAGAGACCCTTTTGACATCTAAAATGAAGATAACACTGCATATATCCTTTTTTTACCTGTGTGTGTTTGTGTGTGTGTATGTGTGTGTGTATGTGTATATATATATATATATATATATATATATATATATATATATATATATATATATATATATATATATATGTAGGTCTTTGGTGTTCGGGTTTTCTCCCGCGTAAAATTGGAAGTGTCTTGGCGACGTTTCAATGAAGTCCCATTCGTCATCTTCAGACTGGTGTTTTCAGCTTCGTGCTTTGAGCAGCAATGTGCTGGTCTTAGCTGTTCTTCCTTTTAACCTGCCAGTCTCTTTGGGTATGAACTGAATTGGGTGGGATCTCTGGCTGTGTCATTGGGGAGGGGTTCTGAATGGTAGGGGCTGGCTTGCTCTGATTGGCTGGGGGAGTGTTCATCTTAGATCTGACCAACCACTGCCTATCCAAAACATACTTCATCTATAATGGACAAAAATACAAACAAACAGAAGGAGCACCCATGGGATCACCCCTCTCACCTGTCATTGCCAACCTCTACATGGAACACTTTGAAACCCAAGCTCTAGAAAAATCGGATCACAAACCCAAACTCTGGCTCAGATACGTAGACGACACCTTCATAATCTGGCCACATGGGAAAGGAAAACTGGACAACTTCCTCACACACCTCAACAGCCTACACCCCAAAATACAGTTCACCATGGAAACAGAAGCTAACAACCAACTTCCATTCCTGGATGTCTTAGTCTACAAGAAATCCAATGGCTCCCTAGGACACACCATCTACCAGAAGAAAACACACACAAACCGCTATCTGCACGCTCTCTCACACCACCACCCAGCACAGATCAACTCTGTAGCCACGACACTCATCTCCAGAACAAAACGCTTAGCTGACGAACAACACCTAAAAACCGAACTACACACTCCCACCAATGTACTAACATCCAATGGATTCCAAAGAAATAAGATTACAAACCTAATCCAAAAAGAAACCCCCACTAAAATCCAAGACAAAGAACAAGAAAACGGCAAAGCCATCCTCCCATACATAAAAGGCATCACAGACAGAATCAGTAAGATCCTCCATAAACACAACATAAAAACAGCATTCTGCACAAACAGAAAAATATCCACCATCCTTAGAAACCCCAAAGATAAAATTGAATTAGAAAATCAAGGAGTATACGAAATCCCATGCACCACTTGTCCCACCACATACATTGGACAAACCACCAGAAGAATAAGTGCACGCATTGAAGAACATAAGAACTCAGTCAAAAAAGAGGAACCAACATCTTCCCTGGTCCAACACCTTAAAGCCACAGGACATGAAATTGACTTTAAAAATACCAGAACCATTGCCAAAAGTGAACATTTTAATAACAGAATAATCAGAGAAGCCATCGAGATAGAAAAACACCCACACAGCATGAACAAGAGAGATGATACCTCCCGCCTACCAGCCATTTGGAAACCCGCCCTTATTGATAAACGACTCCCTAACACAAAAAATGATACCAGACCCACACTCACAAAACCACACAGGAGGTCACCACCACACAACCACGCAAAAAACAAACCCAAAGCCACACCGATGACGAGGCACGACCACAAACCAGAAGCCAGACCACAGCTGCATCATTAGCCACTTTAAACCCCTCCAATCCATACATGAAGCAAACTGACACCCTCCATGAAGAGGAGACACGACCACGAAGCCAGAAAATAGCAAGGCAGCCCAAAATCTTAAACCCCTCTGCAACTCAGACTAACCTGAGCACAACCAAACAGAACACTCCCCCAGCCAATCAGAGCACAGCCAAGCCCCTAACCATTCAGAACACAACTCCACCCAATCAGAACACAGCCAAGCTCCCACCCAATCAGTTCATACCCCCACTGGCAGTTAAAAGGAAGAAACAGCTAAGACCACACCTTGCTGCTCAAAGCAAGAAGCTAAAAACACCAGCCTGAAGATGACGAATGTGACTTCGTCGAAACGTTGCCAAGACACTTCCAATTTTACGCGGGAGAAAAACCGAACAACCAAAGACCTATATATATATATATATATATATATATATATATATATATACACACATATACATATCATATATATACCACACACCACAAACACACACACACACACCTATAATAAAGGTAAAAAAGGATATATGCAGTGTTATCTTCATTTTAGATATAAAAAGGGTTTTGCGGCTCCCAGTGGTTTGTTTTTGGTGGGAAACGGGTCCAAGTGGCTCTTTAAGTGTTTTGGGTTGCCTACCCCTGTGCTAGGTCCTTGGAAAGGGCTTGATAGGTAGACAAAAATGCCAAATCCTGTCTAATCTGGAAATTATTTTTATTTGATTGTGTAAGACTAAAAACCAAAACTTAAGTCCTGGGAAGAAAACATAGTTAATAAATTGTAAAAGCTGAGCATGGTATTATAATTCTGATCCAGAAGAAAGTTCCACTCTTTTTAGTTGAAGTTATTCAAAGTGAGTGATCTTTTCTTTTTTGGAAAAAAGATGAAAAAATCAATATCAAGTTCATAAACCTACCAGGTAATTGAGTTGCTCTGGAATAGTCATACAGTAACTCTTTATACATATATTTACACGAAAAGTTACAATAAATGTGGAAAGTAAAGCAGAATAAGTTAACCTTAGAAATTATATTTGGAAATTAGATCCAGAAGCAATATCCAAGCATAAGACTGTTTATAAGCACAGAATGGAATATAGCAGATTCCTCAGAGTTTATTGATGAGTTCATAAAATCTATAGGCCTTCATTGTAGCTGACATAAATCTGTG